>NC_134487.1:145455054-145507554 GCF_040206685.1 Ascaphus truei
ATTAATTAACTCTACAAAGATCAAAATAAATGGAATAGAACTAGAAGACTTTTTAAATTCAGTCTAAAATGGCATGCAAGTAGCAATATATACAACCTTTCATGAAATCAATAGGGGAATGAAAAAGGAATGGAGCACAATTTGAAAAACAAAACAATTTTTCAAGGGAACCTTCCACTGTGCTTTAATTGAAAATTGTTTGACCAGTGTATTCTGTGTGTGCTTTACACATGGGTATGTCACATATGTATGTATTACTGTATATCTTTATTTATATTGTGCCCACAGTAAACTCAGCACTTTACCAAATAGACAATTATTGCAATAAACAAAGTCAGACAATGGGAAAAGAAATCCCTGCTCCAGCGAGTTTACAATCTAAGTGATATATTGAGGGACAGCAGGTGTGCGAATAAGTGCAGTAGATGGCAGTGTTTTTCCACAAAAGTTAGGAGCCACTGTGGGTGTGTGATAGTAGCCATGAGTCTAGGCAATTGAAATGATTCATTTACATAGTTACATAGTAGATGAGGTTGAAAAAAGGCGTACGTCCATCAAGTTCAACATATGCTAAATTTAGACAACAGATACTTTATCCTATATCTACAGTATACTTACTTATTGATCCAGAGAAAGGCAAACAAAAAAAAACAGAGTCATATTGTAGACGGACGTTCACAGAGGTACACAATTGGAGGCTTTTATAAGGTGAAATTATAATAAGGCTTTATTGTGCCTTTTCCTTTTCATCAGGAAATCATACAAACACAGGGGGGGAGAAACAAAGCTTAATTCCCTTGGGAGTATCTCTAGTGAAATCCCATGCAATTCACAACTCCTAGTTAAGCAGGTCTCCCAGCCCCAAACACATAGCATGACATAAGCAGATATAAGAAGTCTCTTTAGAATGAAAGTATTATCTGTTAGCTGCTGTAGAGTAAGCTTCTCTGCTCTCCTGGAACCGCACCCGTGCGTGCACAGAAAATCAGCATCCAGGTTTAGAAGTCTTATTTGGTGTCTTGCAATCTGCTCTGCTGTTTCTTCTTGACAGAGCTCAAGACAGGTCAGCTCCAGAGATCTGTATTCTCCAAAGTTCAGCCCACAAGTGAGCTAAGGAGTCACTTCCTGTCTCAAAGGCAGGCTTTTTCTACCACCTCTAATCAGGCAGGTGGTGTTAATTTGCTACCAGCAGTTAACCGCCACACTGCTGGATTAGAGGCACATTTGTGAACAGGGATAAGTCCCCTGTTACACATATCCTCCAATGATATCTCAAAAGGGGAAAAATAAATTCCTTACTGACTCCAAGAATTGGCAATCGGATTAATCCCTGGATCAACATCCTTCCCATGGATACTTATTTGGTATATCCCTGTATACCTTTTCTATCTAAAAAGATGTCCAACTTTTTTTTTTAACAAATCTATTGTATCTGCCAGTCTTCATGGGTAATGAATTCCACATTTTAACTGCCCTTACTGTAAAGAACCCTTTCATTTGTTGCTGGTGAAATCTCCTTTCCTCCAACCTTAAGGGATGGCCAAGTCCTTTGTACTGCCCGTGGGATGAATAGTTCTTTTGAAAGCTCCTTGTATTGTCCCTGAATATATTTGTACATAGTTATCATATCCGCTCTTAGACACCTCTTTTCTAATGTAAATAAATCTAATTTAGCTAGCCTCTCCTCATAAGTTACATTGTCCATACACTTTATTCATTTTGTGGCTCTTCTCTGCACTCTCTCTAGTTCCATAATGTCTTTTCTTAGGATTGGTGCCCACAATTGTACTCCGTATTCAAGGTGTGGTCTTACTAATGCTTTTTAAAGGGGCATAATTATGTTTACTTTCCTTCCATCCATTGCCCGTTTGATGCAAGATAAGATCTTGTTTGCCTTTGCAGCTACTGCATGACTTTGGGCTCTATTGCTACTGTAAGCCTGCTGTCTACAAGCACTCCTAAATCCTCCTCCATCAAGGATTCCCCCAATTTATCCCCATTTAATTTGTAATTCTCCTTTTTATTCTTGCATTCCAAATGCATAACCTTACATTTATCTGTATTAAACCTCATCTGCCATTTACCTGCCCACGGTTCCAGCCTCTCATAGTCCTTAGAAATAGTCATAGAAATTACATTCTGCTCTCCACTCATGACTTTAGCCCAACCTGAAAAAGTTCAATTTATGACAACCCTCTGTTGTCTGTCCTTTAACCAGTTTTCAATCCAGGTGCATATATTAGGCATACAAGGGCTGTTCCCTGGATGGCCAATGAATTTCTGAACGACTTTTCTGTTTGATAGTGGTGTACTGTACTGTATTTATAACCAGAGACAGACATGAAACACAGACAGAGCTCAGTGCACATCCAGTGAAACCTATACACGGTACTGTACTGTAGTTTAAAATTTATAGAAAAATGTTTTTAACAAAAAAAAACCTGTTGATTGTTTTTAATTATTTCATTGTTTAATGTTTATAATGCTTGGTACTGTATAATCATTTATTTCTATTTCTGCTTTGCTTGTGCATGTCTGGAGCTGGGCGAAGATAAAGTGCAGGAAATCCCCCCCCTCCACTCCCCCCAATACTGGCAGGTAAAACACAGTGCTCCAATTCATAACTTGTTATAGTTATACTGTATACAGTATAGATTTACAGTATATACTGTAGTTATACAGTTATACAGTATATAGTTTGACAGTAGTTATAGTCCCATATTGTGAAATACTCAATGCCTTTAATGCACTTTAATGCATGAAATGTTTCTTTTATTTTCAGAGCTGCAGCACTACAGGAAGGGGGAGGCATTTGCAAAAGTATTGTACTGTGTGTATACTGTAGTAAAAGTCAGTAATTTACACTCCCCCCCCCCTTTCTCAATGACAAAATAACTACAAACTGCAATGCAGCCATTACAAAGATGAAAAAGACAAGATTGTAAATTTGGAAGAAGAGTCGATCTACTGTATTTTTGTATTATTCATTATTCCGTTATTATCCATCACAAATAAAATTGTTCCTTCTTTAAACGCACAAGAATCATTTGAACTTTGTGTGTGTGGGTGGGGGGGGGGAGGTTTATGTGCTACTACTCCAGTTTACATAGTTAAACAAAGTCTGGAAATGAACCTCTACTCTAATTCATTCAACTTCTAATGAATAGCTCTGGGGGGAGGTGTCAATAAGCAGTTCAATTCACTTTGGTTTGTTAGGCTTTCAGTGTGTGTGTGTCTGGGGGTGGGAGGTGTGTATGCAGGATTATCAGTTCAAAAAAATCTTTTGAACAGGTCATCAGAATGTTTTTAACCCTCCCAATCCCAAATTAAAAATTACAGTATGCCACCCACCTCATAATGTACAGTATACATGAATGTAGTGTTGAATTAAAAAGCTAGTGATTGATTGTAATAATAGCAAAAAAATTTATGTATGACCATGTCGAGAAAAAAATAAAAAGAGATGTCTCTTTTTTTTCCAGAATTGAATTTCACACACACACACACATGCGCCTAAATGTGATGACACGCATATGCGTTTTGAAAGAATTGAATAATAAATAATACATATAGAATAAAAGATATACACTTGTATTTTTGGGGTTTCTTAGCAGAGTTAATTACACATGCAAGTCTATTGTAATTACAATGCAAAATGCAACGTAAACAGGAGTGATGATTGCAGTACAATGTTAAAAAGCATTGAATATGAAAACATAGCAGCGTACTTATAAGGTTTTCAATAAAAATCACAATTATTCTATCCTAATCAATAAAAATTGCACTGTCACTCTAAATGTTTTGCCTAATTGGATTTTTAAATCAGATTCACAATGCGCAAGCAACGTTTTAAAAAAGCAATATTATAGGTCCATCGAAATCCCTCCTTTTGCCTTTTTCAGCTTGATGTCAAAGTTTCTTTTCTGGAGGAAAAAAATTATGTTATTATTTCCGGTATTGTGCATGCGTCAAGTCGAGTCATTGGTAATTAAAGCAGCAGTTCAAAGTTCAAGCAATATCCGACACGTCTGTACGATGAGAGCAAATTTCTGATAGGCTCTGGCTCTTGAGCCCCGCCCTCTCCCTATCTGTGCACCAATTGAATCTACTGTAGTAACTGCTCAGTCAATCATACATATTGCAGGACAACATTTTCAGAAATTGTGCAAGAATTGAATTAAATTAAATAACCCTGAGCAAAACGATTGATTACAGGAGAACGGACCGATCTGCAGCTTACTGTAGCTAATCACTTGTCTGTGTGCATATTGTATTGATGCACATACTGTAATGTACATAGCGTTTCACAGTAGTAATACATGTTGTAATCATATAAAAACAAATAATATAAATAACAGGTCATGGGAATAAGTGCTTCAGACATAAAAGTAACATTAAGGAAGAGGAGTCCCTACTCCGAGGAGCTTACAATATAATTGGTAGGTAGGGGAACAGTAGGAGGGCCTCCTAGTAAGTGCGTCTGCAGGGGGCCAAGCTTTATGTATCATGTGTCCAGGATTATCCAGTGCTATTCATATGCTTCTTTAAGCAAATGTGTCTTAAGGTGGGTCTTAAAGGTGGATAGAGAGGGTGCTAGTCGTGTATTGAGTGGAAGAGCATTGCAGAGGTGCGGGGCAGAAAGGTTTAAGGCAGGGGAGAGCTTTAGATACAAAGGGGGTAGAAAGAAGACATCCTTGAAAGGGCTGAGATGTAAAGAGGGGCAGAAGAGTTTAAAGCTTTAAAAGTGAGGCGGAGAATTGAGTGTGAGATGTGGGATTTGATCGGAAGCCAGGAGAGGGATTTCAGGAGGGGAGACGTGGAGTGATTCTGGTGTTACCCGGCGGTTCAGTCAATGAGGGCAAACCTGCCGGGTGATGTCATGGCCGCGCCCCCGTCACTCCCCCGCCACGGCCCCCCCGGTCTCTCTTCCTGCAGTGAGCTGCACACCAGGGAATCGGCTGCACGTGCCGCCAATCTCGCGGGCGCGCATTGCAGCGGAGTTATCGGGACCTTAGCCTTATACACAGAGCAGCGTGTGTATCTGTATTATACACGGAGCAGTGTGTGTATCTGTATTATACACAGAGCAGCGTGTTCATCTGTATTATACACAGAGCAGCGTGTGCATCTGTATTATACACAGAGCAGCGTGTGCATCTGTATTATACACAGTGCAGTGTGTGTATTATACATGGAGCAGCATGTGTATTTGTATTATACACGGAGCAGCGTTTGTATGATACACAGAGCAGCGTGTGTATCTGTATTATACACAGAGCAGCGTTTCTGTATTATACACAGAGCAGCAGGTGTATCCGTATTATACTTAGAGCAGCGGGTGTATTATACACGGAGCAGCGTGTGTATCTGTATTATACACAGAGCAGCATGTGTATCTGTATTATACACGGAGCAGCGTGTGCATCTGTATTATACACAGAGCAGCGTGTGCATCTGTATTATACACGGAGCAGCGTGTGTATCTGATTTATACACGGAGCAGCGTGTGTATTATACACGGAGCAGTGTGTATCTTTATTATACACAGAGCAGCGTGTGTATAATACACAGAGCAGCGTGTATCTGTATTATACACAGAGCAGCATGTGTATCTGTATTATACGCAGAGCAGCGTGTGTACTGTATCTGTATTATACAGTAGTAATAAGATTAACATGTTGCCTGAAATCGGCTGAGCAGCCTGCCACACATGCGCAAGTACAATAAGCCCTTCTAAACTTACCCCCCCCCAACATACACACACATTTCAGTGTCTGATATTCATGTCTGCAATATTGTAGTAGAATCAAATAATTAATAACAGACTTCCCACTTTATTATAAAAAAAAATTCTACATGCCTTTATGACCAACCATTACTGTATATGTTTTGATACTTTACTGTACGAGGGGGTACAGTATACTGTGATTTTTATTTGAGGGGTGGGGGGCACAGGTCAGCACATGTTTGATGAGCTGGCCAGAAGATATGATTTCAGAAAAAAAAATGTACAGTATTAACATTTTCGCTAATACGGTCAACCAGTAATCATTCACATACTTCAAGAAGCTTTTCCCCAGCTACAGTACTTTCTGTTCTTGTTCTTTCTTAAGCAGTGGACTTCAAGTGGATTTGTAAGCAATATCAACAACACACCACCCCTCTCCCCTCACAGAGCCAATCAAGAAAATGTAGCGTGCTTTTCTTGAACTGTTACTTCAGTACACAGATCAGTGTGTGTATCTGTATTATACACAGAGCAGTGTGTGTATCTGTATTATACACAGAGCAGCATGTGTATCTGTATTATACACAGAGCCGCATGTGTATTATACACAGAGCAGCGTGTATCTGTATTATATACAGAGCAGCGTGTGTATTATACACTGTGCAGCGTGTATCTGTATTATACACAGAGCAGCGTGTATCTGTATTATACACAGAGCAGAGTGTGTATCTGTATTATACGCAGAGCAGCGTGTGTATCTGTATTATACAGTAGTAATAAATTAACATGTTGCCTGAAATCGGCTGAGCTGCCTGCCACGCATGCGCAAGTGCAATAAGCCCTTCTAACCTTGCCCCCCCGCACTCCCTCCACACACACACACATTTAAGTGTCTGTTATTCATGTCTGCAATACTGTAGTAGAATCAAATAATCAATAATAGACTTCCTACTTTATTATTATTATTTTTTTTTTCTACATGCCTTTATGACCAACCATTACTGTATTTGTTTTGATACTTTACTGTATGAGGTGGTACAGTATACTGTAGTTTTTATTTCAGGGGTGGGGGGCAGGGGGCAGCACATTTTTCATGAGCTGGCCAAAAGATATAATTTCAGAAAAAAAAATGTACGATATTAACATTTTCGCTAATCCGGCCATCCTGTAATCGTTCACACACTTCAAGAAGCTTTCCCCCAGCTACAGTACTTTCTGTTCTTGTTCTTTCTTAAGCGGTGGACTTCAAGTGGATTTGTAAGCAGTATCAACAACACAACACCCACCCCTCCCCCCCACAGAGCCAATCAAGAAAATGTAGTGTGCTTTTCTTGAACTGTTACTAGTAATAAGATTAACATGTTTCCTGAAATCGGCTAAATTGCGCAAGTGTGATAAGCCCTTCAAAACTGCTATTGTACTGTAACAAAACAAGTCAACTTGAAGTTCACTACTTATCAACAACACAACACGCACACACACACACCCTCCAACAGAGCCATTCACATAAATGTAGCGTGATTATCATGAGCTGGGCAGAAGACATGTTTGATAATCCTTCACACAGGAAAATAGTATTTTTCTTTAGAATTTTATTGGTTAATGAATAATACAAAAATACAGTAGCTCTTTCCTACAGTAAATTCCTTTACAAGCTTGTCATTTTCTTCGTTATGGCTGCATTTGATTCTGTATTGCGTTACTGTACAGTACTGAAAATAAAGAGAAACAATTACTGGTACTGTATTGCATGTAAGGCATTGAGTTTTACCCAATATTGGACTTTTGGGGAGGGAAAGGTCCGGCGTGAAATTTCTTCACTTTATCTTCACCTTAATCTTACACAGCTCTGAAAATTAAAAGAAACAATTACTGCAGACATGGTTATTTTTACTGTGTACTTACTGTACCTGTATCATACTGACCTGTGCATTATTAACAGAAATAATGGATTAAACAATAAATATATTATAATTTTTTTTAAACATATTTTTTTTAAATATATTTTTTCCCAAACTAATTTATATAAGTAACTACTGAGAGGAGAGGGTGAGAGAGGGGGGGGGGGGGTTGTGTGAGATACAGGCTGTTTTGTACATAAACAACAACTGTAATCTTAAACATACCCCCTTCCTTTTGTCACTGCTGCAGCTCTGAAAATGAAATGAAACAATTACTGCAGACATGGTTATTTTGAGTGCCATACAGTACTTACTGTAAAGTATCTGTATCATACTTACCTGTGCCTGATTAACAGAAATAAATGATTAAACAATAACAATATTTCAAAATATTGTTTTAAAAACACATTATTTTTTTTGCACAAACGAATTTTTATACAGTAACTACTGAGAGAGTATGGCAGAGGGGGTTTTGTGTAAGATACAGGCTGGTTTGTACATGAACAGAGTACTATAATCTTACACCCCCCCCCTTCCTTTTTTCACTGCTGCAGCTCTGAAAATTAAAAGAAACAATTACTGCAGACATGGTTATTTTTACTGCCATACTTACCTGTATAATACTTACCTGTGCCTTTTTACTTTCCCGAGGCCTGGCCATTACGTTGTAAAACAATAGGAAACACAGTCGCAATATGATCGATATATTTATTACATCTTTCTACGGTGAGTATGTTGTTCCAGAAATTCAGTATCCCCTTTTCCAATTCATCCTTTTGTGATGGTTTCCACACTTTTCTGATATAATCCTTCAACTGATGCCATACAATTTCGATGGGATTAAAATCTGGTGAACTGGAATACAGTAGGAGGGGAAAAAAAGGTGAATTACTTAAAGAGATATAAACTGTGTAAAACAATGAGAAATTGTTACCCAACTTACTCCGCTGGCGTCTTAACCCAGTTGATACTGCTAGCAAGAATGTGAGCATTAGACGTGGTGTGTTTAGGATCATTGTCCTGGAAGAACCGGTGACCAGATGGTAAATCATTCCTAATGTATTCAACAACATGTGTAATTATGTGGTCTTGGAAAAACGCTTTATTCATGATTCCAGGAACAAGAAAAGAATAATGTAACATTAGGGTACAAAATACTGTACAGTACAGCTGTCCAGTGCATACGGCCACAGCATGTGTATTTGTGCATTATTTTACCCTCAAAGATGATGATGCATCCTGGTCCTTGTCTAGAGATGGCACCCCACACATGTATCTTCACTGGGTGCTTGGGACGCAGCTTTAGAGATAGGCGTCCTTTTTTGGAGAATCCAAAATGGACAAATCTCTCAAGCGCTAAAGTTGTCTCGTCAGTAAAGATGACATCCTGGAAAGTCTCGCCACTTTCGATCCATGCCATGCCTGGTCCACTCTTTTTATTTTGTTGGCTTCCCTTA
Organism: Ascaphus truei; assembly: GCF_040206685.1. Lineage (NCBI taxonomy): Eukaryota > Metazoa > Chordata > Amphibia > Anura > Ascaphidae > Ascaphus > Ascaphus truei. The sequence goes on from NC_134487.1 coordinate 145,464,141, forward strand.
TCATAGGATACGATCTGTAATGACAGGGAATAATGTTAGAGGTACTAAATACTGGAGATATGAGGGTTCCAAGCACTCAAAAAATTAAAAAATAAGTCAAAGACATCTACACTGGCGACACACTTTATTCGAGCTCGGCTAGTCCCACGAATTCGGGTATACCCGGGTGTATTGAGGTTTGTGACTGTTTTCTGCCCGAGTGCATTGGGTTATTTTCCAGGCAGGGATTGAAGCATTTTATTCCCGCTGGCTGCAATACTGCACAGTATATATATATATATACTGCATTACAATTCATGAATTTATGCCATCTGGTAGACACGCGAAGCATTGCAGCCTATTAAATCCTAATCATTATCATTTAACAGATCAGCCGCCCGTCAGCCAGGCATGAACCCAGGCTGGGAAGGCAAACGCAACGGGGCTTGTCAGAGGTGAGGAGCGGCGCATTCCAGGTATCTGCCAGGTACATACTGGGTATTTGCTCGAATAAAGTGTGTCGGTGCAGTATAGAAAACTAACAGTAATGTATTGAAACAATACAGTATATGTATTACTTTACATACAATAGGCTAACCCTATTGTACAATAGGCTAGGAGGGAGCCTAACATGAAAATAGAGGGCTAAACAAGAAATCACAAGTCTGGAGAGGGAGGGAGGTGGGGGGAAAAATGTGGGGAATCACAACCATAGGGGAAAGAGAAAAGGCATTAGACAAAAAAGAGAAAAACATGGGTGACGTACAGTATACTAACTTAAAACGCCCATATTTCCATCCCAATTTCCGTCTCAACTGCCTGATGCTGGTCTCAGATGCTTTTATTTTGTGAGTTGCCTCTAGTGCATTCTTTACCCTTGTGGCACACGTCTCATCATTCTCTTCACTTATTTGGTCCACCAGAAGAGTTGTCGCCCTACAGTGTAAAGAAAAACAGAACAATTTGTTACAGTAGGCAAATTAAGCATCCCAATAGCGCACTGATTTCCTATTGTCTGATTTTGCTGCGGCACTTATTGTACTGTGAGTACACTTTGGGTACTAGTGTATTTAAAAAAAAAAAAAACATACACTTTGTTAAGCGCTGTGTACACTTTTAGCGCTATATGAATATATTAAATAATTTGCCCCTCAAATAAAGCATCCCAATAGCCTGCACTGAGTCACACACTCAGTCACTTCTACCATCCATTGTGACCAATCACTGGCATATAAGCTGGTGACATACAGTACTGTACTGTTGATGCTTTGTTGGTGTGTGTGTGAGTACAGTAAATGCAGGATTATTAGTTCAAAGAAATCAGAATCTTTTGAAAAGATTCCACTATCCCACCACCTCCTAAAGTACAGAATACAGTACATTACTGTAGTGTAGAATTAAAAAGCTAGTGACTGATTGTAAGAATGGCAAAAATATTATACTGTAAAGTCGAAATGTAAATATTCATAAAATTTTAAACACAGGCATACAGTACAGTACAAGACGTTGTTAGAGTTATAGAGGACAATAAGTACTTACTCAGTAGTGACTGTCGGCTTTCTTTTGACGTTGTTGGCCTTCCCATGCGCATGATAACTAACAGTGCTTTTTGCTAAACCGAAGCCCGAAGCAACTAACCAGCGTTGGATCTGAAAAATTCTGAATCCTTTCTTGTACATATCCTGTATTTTCATGCTGAGATCGTTTGAAATCCTTTTCTTTGGCATCGCTGCTGTTAGAAAAAAAATGCAAGCACACACAGAGCAATTCGATGTGTATTGAATGTGATTTGAATACACAAAATGAATGGTGTATTTATACTTTAATTCAATGTGCCTCAATGTCACTTGACAGGATTAGTACACAGTACGCCCACTTTTAATACTTGCACCTTGTGTCCATGCCCGCGAAAAACTTCAAATAAAAGCTGGGGCAAATTGCATAGACTCTCACACACTGATCTCTATCTGAAATTTCTCTTGTCCATATACTGCATTGTGCATTCGTCCATCTGTTTCCATGGATCGCCCCCAGTTCTACCGACGCGGGAACCAGCTTGCTTCTGCCGTGCTGGTCAAGCGAAAGGCGGAAGCTGTTTCCCAGCGAAAACCTAAGCGACAACCAAAGCAGAATAAAGAAAATGTTCAGAAGGCTCCAAAGGTTAAGAAACCTGGGCCTCATTATGTAAAGAAGAAATTCGGTGCCGTGGAATCCCGATCCTCTCCTTGCAACCTGCTCCACCAACCATCCTTGAGGCTGCTGTCCTGGCAACCCCTGGCTCATCTGCTCCAGCAACCATCCTTGAGGCTGCTGTCCTGGCAACCCCGGCTCACCTGCTCCACCAACCATCATCGACACTGCTGTCCTGGCAACCCGTGGCTCACCTGCTCCACCAACCATCCTCGACACTGCTGTCCTGGCAACCCCCGGCTCACCTGATCCACCAACCATCCTCGAAGCTGCTGTCCTGGCAACCCCGACTCACCTGCTCCACCAACCATCATCGACACTGCTGTCCTGGCAACCCGTGGCTCACCTGCTCCACCAACCATCCTCGACACTGCTGTCCTGGCAACCCCCGGCTCACCTGCTCCACCAACCATCCTCGACGCTGCTGTCCTGGCAACCCCCGGCTCAACTGCTCCACTAACCATCCTTGACGCTGCTCTCCTGGCAACCCCCTGGTCACCTACCCCCTGGTCACCTCCTCCACCCATCCCTGACAAATCTACGGAGCAAAAGGTTGATCTTCTTTTGGAGACCAAAAAACAGAAAGCGCACCGGGGGTTAAAACCAAGAATAATAATGAGCAGGGCTCTATTCATAGGGTTAAATACATACTATGAATACCTGTGACCTACCAAATGATCACATAACACCTAATAGGTGTTAAGAACAATTTATTATTTATTAATAGAGAAGTAAAAATAAACACATACAATAGTTAAAATTGGGGTCCTTATGGACCACAACACCTCAAAGCAGACGGTTCCTAAACCGCTGCTTGAACCCTAAGAACAACCAAAAGGTACACAGCACATACAAACACAAAAAGACCTTATGGTCACAAATGCCCTGAGTACCACATTGAAGAGAAACCCGCTGCCGGGTACAAGCTGACGGGGGGGGGGGCACTTACCAAGGAGCGCAAGCTGGATCTGCTCACTGATGCCAAAGGTCCGGACTGCACCAGCGGCGGGGATCACAACACAGCATGAGCCACCAGGACAAGCGTCCACCCCAGCCAAACAGCAAACGCGTATGGTGACCTCACGTGACCTCTACGCGTTTCGCAACCACGTGCTTCATCAGGAGGTCACGTATAAGGTCACCCATGCGTACTTATAAAGTCTGATTGCCAACCCATATGAGAGCTCCACCCCACTGCAGGTACACACATGCGCTGCCACTTAGGGGGATAATCAAGCAAACTAGATTAACAAAGGTATATAGCATAAACAGCTAAGTAAGGCATTTGCTGATATCCCTTGAAGTCAAGTACTGATGTCGCTGAGCAGTATATGCCACAGACGTCATCACCATAAGCAGTGCTAGATTCACTTAATCATAATAATGATATTAATTAAAACAATAAACCCATAAAAAAACTCAAACTAAAAGAAGGTAAACGTACATGAATAATACAACATACAAATAATAAATGTATAATAAAAAATAATAATAAATAATCATAACACAAAATAGTAATATAAAATGATACAATAAAATAAATGCCACTTTACATGCATAAAGTTATTTTAAATATTTTAAAACAGTGCATCTCTCATCATAACATTACCCTTCTATCTCAGAAACGGTTTTAATTCAATCAACTCAATAAAGCCTTTCGGGTACCTGGAATCAAATACATAGATCCAGTATTGTTCTTTCTTATGTAGAACAAGATCCCTGTTCCCTTGTCTGGGGTGACGTGGTATAGTATCGACACCCATAAAAGATACAGAGGAAGGGTCACAATTATGTACCTCTTTATAGTGTTTTAAAAGTGGGGTCAGGGGAAAGACTTTCGCCATCATTGTGGGAATATTCTTAACACTCCTCAGGTGCTCCAAACATACGAACTTTAAAGGCCCTCTTAGTCTTACCAATGTATTGTAACTTACACGGACATTGTAAGACGTAAACCACATGTATGGTGAGGCAATTAATAAAGTTTTTATTGTAAATATTTTGTTCGTAGTTGACGATATAACTTTTTTATCCACCCTTACATGTTTACACGCTTTGCATCTCCCACATATGAAGTTACCAACTATTCCTAAACAGGACCCTAGAGTGCCTCCTATCTTAGCCCTCGATGGTACTTGACTGGGTGCTAATATCTCTTTCAAATTTTGGGCCCGTCTAAAGATAATGTCATGTCTAGATTTAAGTAGAGAGCCCAATATAGGATCTAGTTTGAGGACACCCCAGTGTTTAGATAAAACACGTCTAATGGAGATATGAGCCCCACTAAACTGTGTTATAAACATCGAAGTTTTGTTATCAGTTGTTGCCACCCCCTTCCTATTACCTCTAGTGGTTACACTCCCTGACTTGGTTTTATAATTGATCAATGTTTTCCGTTTGATCTTTTTAACCTTTCTCATAGCATCCTCTATTAAATTGCCATCATAATCTTTACAGAGGAATCTACTCTTAAGAAACAGGGCCTGTTGGTCATAGTCCTGCTCTTTTGTATTGTTCCTTTTTAGTCTCAAAAATTGATTACATGGGATGTTATTGATCCACCTAATGTCATGGCAACTCATGGGATGCAAGTAAGAATTAACATTGGTGGCTTTGAAGTGCGTTTTTGTATGAATGGAGTTATTATCAATATATATTTCCAAATCAAGGAAGTGTATTGAGTCAGTACTGTTCTCACCACTAAATCTCAGATTCAAGTAATTGTTGTTCAATGTGTCCACAAACTCCAAATTGGAGACTTCACTCCCCTCCCAGATGATCATAATGTCATCTATGTACCTTCTCCACAATTTGAGTTGTGGAGGGGGCACCCCCGTGACATAGCCAAGCTCCCATCGCCCCATATAAAGGTTGGCAAATGATGGGGCAAACGTTGTCCCCATCGCTGTGCCTTCGATTTGCAAATAATACTTTGAATCGAACATAAAATAGTTACAGAATGACTTAAAATAAATGTAATAGACTGTAAAATAAAATCTATTTGTGAATGGGGTAATGTTTGATCGGCTAGCAGAAAATGTTCAACTGCCAATACGCCCTTATCATAAGGTTTGCTTGTATACAGAGCCTGAACATCTAAGTTGCAAGCCTTCTTTTGGAGACCATGTTGAATATGGATATGCGCATGGATAAGATAGAAAGGAACATGGAGAAGATGGAAAGGAACATTGTTGAGATGTATTCTTTGCTGTGAGTTCCTGTCACAGTATGTCCAACACAGTAGCAGGAGAGTGGCCTGCATGATGGGACCATCACGCTTCCATCACCAAGCCCCCCACGCTCACCCCATCCATCAGAAGAATACGTGTGCCTGTACTGCACCGACACACTTTATTCGAGCAAATGCCTGGTTTGTACCTGGCAGAAACCTGGAATCCGCCGCTGCTCACCTCTTGCATGCTTCGTTGCGTTTGCCTTCCCAGCCACGGTTCATGCCTGGCTGACGGGGGCCTGATCTGTTAAATGATAATGAGAATGATTTACTAGGCTGCGATGTTTCGATTGTCCACCAGATGGCATAAACTCATGACTTAAGTAATGTGTGGCCTTTGCAAGTTGTTTCGTTTCCAAAAAAAAGTTACTTTATCCCAGTACAGTATGCTATTGTGTAACTTGTCCTTGAGACTGAAGGAAGAGTTGCAAAAAATGTATCAATTTAGGCTTTACATACAGTAATGTATTAAATAAAGACAAAGATCATTTTCACTTACAGTACACTATTCTACAGAGACATGAGTGTTCAAGTGGAGCCCGTGTTCCAAAAACCTGACAGAAGTTATGCTTATTTGATATGGGCCGCTATAAATGCAACAGAGGATAAGATGGCAACAGTTGTTCAAATTTATCAGTATTTTATCGAAAATTATGACTTTTACAGATTTTCGCCAACTCCTCATTTGTGGAAGCATGCAATAAGGAAAAGGTTATGTAGTGACCCCTGTTTTCACCGTATTGAGCCCCAATTTGTTGGAGGGTATTGGTGTGTGTCACAGGGTTTTTCCCGTATCTATGATAATGGAGGCGGCAAAAGGCGAAGGGTCGTGTTAAAACGAAATAAGAAGCGACAGTCCCTGCCAAGCAATGCGCCAGAACCAGAACCAGAACCAGCAGCAGCACCAGCTTATCATCATGGTCCCGCCGTCGGTGACAACTCTGAGATGGATTTCGCAGCCAGTTTTGATGAAGCTTGCATGTACCTAAGCGATTTCCCGCTGACTACAGGTGGGCTAGTCCCTCTGCAAAATGATGAAAGCTGGACTGGAAGTGGGCCGGCGCCAGCGCAAGCTGAATGGGAAATTTAGTAATACTGTACAGTATGGTGAGTACTGTATTTTTGCCGTATTATTTTGGTGGGGCTGGCTGGGAACTTCTTTAGGGGGCTGACCATTACTGTACATTAAAACTTTTCATTTTGTTTTTCCTCAGAAAAGAAAACGGCTAATGGGGGGATTTCGATGGATTATATTGTACTGTATGCTGATGTTTTCCGGCCATACAGTATACTGTGTAATAAACCCGAATAAATAAAACTATGCATTTATTCTACAGTACATGTTCAGTAAATTACTGCACATACTGGGGGCGAGATGTGTTTGCAGCAGAGAGAGATTTAATAATATTGTACAGTGAGCAGGGGGTTCCCTGAGCCAGAAATTAATGCTCAGGGAACCCCCCCCCCCCCCTGCTCCTGATCAATATTATTAAAAATACGGAAAATGCTGCGTCATTACCATAGCGGATAGCCGCTAAGGCAATGAAGGGGTTAACCCACCGTGCCCGCTTTATTGTGTGTAGTGGGGATGGGTGAGGGGGGTATTTGGCCCTTGGTGTGAGTTTAGGACTTGCGGGAGGGGGGGGGGGTTGCGGGTGCACTTAACCCCTTCACGATCGTAGCAGTTAATACCGCTACGGTCATGAAGGGGTTAAGCCCTCCCGCTACCCCCCCCCCCCCGCAAGCCCTCCCCAACCATCGTTGGGGCGAATACCCCATTCACCCACCCTCCCGCTACCCACAATAAAAAAATACACACACACAGCAGCCGCCAAAAAATAAATAAATAAATGACAATAAATACATTTGAAATACATTTTTATTGATAGTGTAGATGTGCAGGGGGTCTCCGGAGCTGAACCGCGTTGGTTTTAGGTCTGGGGACCCCGTGCCCCCCGAGATACAGGCCCCTTTAGGGGGTGCCGGTATCCAGCTCTGCGTTAAAAGCCCCGATCACGTGACCGCGGCCTGTAAACCAAGCAGAGCAGAGGGATACCGGCACCCCCTAAAGGGGCCTGTATCTCGGGGGGCACGGGGTCCCCAGACCTGAAACCTGTGCGCTTCTGCTCTGGAGACCCTCTGCACATGTACACTATCAATAAAACACATACAATATACAGTATAAATAAACACTCGTTCTTTACCTTAGCGTCTATGCGCTATGGTAAAGAAGCATTATTTTAATAATATTGTAAAGTGAGCAGGGGGTTCCCTGAGCCAGAAATTAATGATTAATGCTCAGGGAACCCCCCCCCCCCTGCTCCTGATCAATATTATTAAAAATACAGAAAATGCTTCGTCATTACCATAGCGGATAGCCGCTAAGGCAATGAAGGGGTTAACCCACCGTGCCCGCTTTATTGTGTGTAGTGGGGATGGGTGAGGGGGGTATTTGGCCCTTGCTGTGAGTTTAGGACTTGCGGGAGGGGGGGGGGGTTGCGGGTGCACTTAACCCCTTCACGATCGTAGCAGTTAATACCGCTACGGTCATGAAGGGGTTAAGCCCTCCCGCTACCCCACCCCCCCCCCCCCGCAAGCCCTCCCCAACCATCGTTGGGGCGAATACCCCATTCACCCACCCTCCCGCTACCCACAATAAAAAAATACACACACACAGCAGCCGCCAAAAAATAAATAAATAAATGACAATAAATACATTTGAAATACATTTTTATTGATAGTGTAGATGTGCAGGGGGTCTCCGGAGCTGAACCGCGTTGGTTTTAGGTCTGGGGACCCCGTGCCCCCCGAGATACAGGCCCCTTTAGGGGGTGCCGGTAGCCCTCTGCTTGGTTTAAAGGTCCGATCACGTGATCGCGGCCTGTAAACCAAGCAGAGCAGAGGGATACCGGCACCCCCTAAAGGGGCCTGTATCTCGGGGGGCACGGGGTCCCCAGACCTGAAACCTGTGCGCTTCTGCTCTGGAGACCCTCTGCACATGTACACTATCAATAAAAATGTATTTCAAATGTATTTATTGTCATTTATTTATTTATTTACTGTATTTATATTTATTTATTCATTGTGCTGCTGCTGCAAGTCGTAAACTCACACCAAGGGCCAAACACCCCCCTCACCCCCAATAAAAAAAATTCACGCACAGCAGCCCCACAATTAATAAATAAATCTAAATAAATAAATAAAATCTATGTAAAACCCCCTCCCCTATTCTCGCTTTTAAAACGCCCTGCCTTCTCTCTAATCTATGTAAAAAACCCTCCCCCTATCCCCCTATTGTGTGTGTGCGTTAAGCTTCCCTGCAAGCTATGTAAAAAAACCTCCCCCTATTGTGTGTGTGTTTAAATCTGTCTGGCCTGTGTTTCTGAGTGCTGAGTGCTCTGCGTTTAAAGGTCCCGATCACATGATCGCAGCCTGTAAACCAAGCAGAGCAGAGGGATACCGGCACCCCCTAAAGGGGCCTGTATCTCGGGGGGCACGGGGTCCCCAGACCTGAAACCTGTGCGCTTCTGCTCCGGAGACCCTCTGCACATGTACACTATCAATAAAAATGTATTTCAAATGTATTTATTTTTCATTTATTTATTTATTTATTTATATTTATTTATTAATTGTGCTGCTGCTGCAAGTCGTAAACTCACACCAAGGGCCAAACACCCCCCTCACCCCCAATAAAAAAAATTCACGCACAGCAGCCCCACAATTAATAAATAAATCTAAATAAATAAATAAAGACATGAAGAGAAATAAATATATACTGTACAGTATATACTTTGTATATATATATACACTGTATATATATATATATATATATATATATATATATATATATATACAGTATACATATATACACTGTGTATATATATATATATATATATCATACAGCTATATATATATATATATATCATACAGCTATATATATATATATATATATATATATATATATATACATACTGTATGTGAGTGAAAAGAGAAAAAAGTAACCCGTATGGGAGCACTCAGGTATGCAATTGATATATTTGTTTATTTATTTGACACAGTGCAAAAAGGGATGAATAAACAGTACAGTACATGATTTAAAAACACTTAAAAAAGAGGCATGGACCCTTAAACACTAATGAACAGCACTAGGGAACGACACACACTGTCAACCCTAAACATGAAAAGGATAGTGACTCAAAAAACACTAGGGAGAATCAAAGTGAATCACAATAGGTTACTGGGTTTAAAGGCACCTACAGTATACAACGCTAAGGATAATGCACACTACACACCAAAAGGTAGACTTGTCAAAGTATAAATGACAGTCTCAAAGCATCACACATCTGCATTAGCATACAGTAATATAACCAATGCCTAAAGCACAAATCATGTGTAGGAAAGGTGGTAAGGTGGAATGAAATCCCTAGATGTGTAGAGCAATGAAGTTAATGAATAGCATACTGTACAGTATAAAACATAACATTACAATCCACACAGTACATTGCATTTACAGTACATTGTATACTGTAAATGATGCATAGCATTAAATCTATGCACCATATACAGTACTGTACATTCTGCAAATGAATGTTAACAATATAATTGCAAGCTACTCTACCAGTAAATACTGTACAAACACTTCCAAACAAGTCAACTTAACTACAGTATTTTAACCAAGCAAGTAAACCAAAATCAATATATACTGTAAGTAACAACCAGAAAAGACAATTTAAAAACAAACTAACCCTTACAATACCAAGGATTACATCTATCTAATTGTAAAAAACCTTATACATTATACACAGCAGCATTGTTTAAAAACCCCTTCCCCCCTAATGTTTGTGTTAAGCAGATTACACTGAAGGGAGAGAGATATAAAGGCCTAAAGCCCCTTCCCCCCTAATGTTTCTGTTAAGCAGATTACACTGAAGGGAGAGAGATATAAAGGCCTAAAGCCCCTTCCCCCCCTAATGTTTCTGTTAAAAGATTACAGTACATTGAAGGGAGAGAGATTTTACAGAAACACACATTAGGGGGGAGGGGGCTTTAAACAGATTACATTGAAGGGAGAGAGATGTTTCTGTTACCAGTAAATCTCCCTCCCTGCATTGCTAACCACCCTCACCCCCTACCCACATACCGTTAACCCCCCCCCCCATCCTGGCCATGGCCCCTCCGCTTCTGCAAAACAGACACAAAAATTAAAACATACAAAGTAATGTCCCCTAACCCCTTAATCACCATAGCGGTTATTAACCGCTACAGTCATGAAGGGGTTAACCCACCCTCACCCACCCACCACTCGGGATGCCTACATACCCTCCCACACTAACCCCCCCCCCCCCACCCGTGAGGCCTAACCACCCAGTCAGTACCCACAAGGGAGGCCTACCCACATACCGTTGGGGAAACACCCCACCCCCACCCCAGTACCCACAATAAAAACAGTACAATCACCCACAATAAACAGCATTCTATTTATTAAATACATTACCCACCCCCTGTGCCCCCCCCCCCATAAATACAAGATTTATTCTTTTACATTCAGGGTCCATAACGTAGCCCCACGCTAGTCCCCGGTGGGCTGGCAGGGCACCTGGACAGACCTACAGTTTACCAGCAGCATTCCACAGGTTCTGGAGGCCTGCTGGTGGATCCTGCCAGCACCATGGCGCCCAGGTGGTCTCCTTGGGTCACCGTGAGCCTCAATTGGGTCCACACGGTAGGCCCAAGGATGTCTGGGAGCCCCGGGTCAAACCCACAGGTGTCTGCGGGGCCTCGGGTGGTTCCCATGGGGGTCTGGGGAACTCACGGGTGCTCACTACGGGTCCGCGGTGCCCCCACAGAAGTGGGACCACACATCATCATCCCCGCACCTACGGCTCGGAGGTGCCCCCACAGAAGTGGGACCACACATCGTCATGCCCGCAGACTACGGGTCCGCGGTGCCCCCACAGAAGTGGGACCACACATCATCATCCCCGCATGTGTCACCCGTGGAACCACCAGCCTGCTACCCTTTAGGATACCCGAGGATTCCCCGCGGGTGGTCTCCAGAGGTCCCACGCAAAACCTCGGAAGTAACCCTGAATGTAAAAAAAATAAACCTGGCCAATACATTCAATACATACACCCTCCCCCCCAACACCTACAGTAAAATAATGTGCAAAATAACTATTATCCAGATATGGATAATAGATTAATTGCCCATTATTAAAAACATTAACTAGCATATACAAATAAATAAAGTACTACTGACCTCATCAATACGAAGTGTCCGACGCCAGCGCCTTCCTTCTCTTGCCCACACAAAACATAGCCAAAACCAAGCCAATACATTGCAATTACATTCAGATATCAATTAACCCCTTAAACACCTTATCGGATAATAACCGCAAAGGTAATTAAGGGGTTAAGCCACACAGGCACGATACCCACCCTTCACCCATGAATTTGTACTGTGGCTTCATCATGCAACTGTATATATATACTGTATATATATACATACAGAGAGACAGAGAGAAAGAGAGAGAGAGAGATATATACAGTATATATATATACACACGTTATATACACACCCATGATAAACCAAATATACAGTACAAATAAATGTAGAAGGGTTATCAAAACCATACTGTTCTACAACCAAACACTTCTCCATACAGACACTACATTAAAATCAATTTCCTTTAAAAATCCTAACTGATCTCACAATCTACTGTACTGTATATGATCACAAACCAATGAAAAAAGTCACATTCCAAAATGCATAAAATCTATGCACCATACTGTATACATTCTGCAAATTAATCAACGTAAACAAAAATCAATTAGCAATCATTATTTAGATCTCTAAACATTTCACACTCAATCATGAACAATGAAACCATTAACAGATTCACGCCTAGAGCAGAACAATTAAGCCTTTGAAAAAATATAAGTACCGACAAAAATACAACCTTTCCAAACCAAGCCTACAGTACCTACAGTATCCCTGACCTTCCTCAAACACACAATACAATACCAAGGAATACATCTACAGTACAGTATCTAATTTTAAAATACTTTAAACTCACAAAATAATTAAAAACACATCTAATCCAGCTTTTAAAACATCATCATTTCTTACCCTGAATGTATACTGTACAGTATATCTCTCTAGACATATATATTGTACATACATACATACAGTGGCAAGAAATGATATACCACAAAAAAAAAAAAATACACAGGTTAAAAAACCTTTTGAAAAAATTAACAAGTTAAATAAAATACATTTCTTTACTGTAGTTCACTTACCATTACTTGCCCCCACCGACTCCCGTTGCCCAGCTTACTCACGAACCAATCCACGATCAGGAACCCATAAAATAATAAACCATTGAAAATAATAAACATTAAACTAAAAATCCAAACCAATCCACGGGTCTTCTACTTGTAATACACCTTCATCTGTATTCTTCTTTCTTCTATCTCCTTCCGGGCGGGGCAGGGCGTGGTCTTCTTTCCATCATCGGCCACGCCCTTGTCTTTTTTCTTCTCCGGAGGTCCTTCCTCCGCGGCGTCTGGCTGCAAAATGAGACGACATAGGCTTTTAAAGACCTATGACGTCACATTTTGCGTCATGGTTCCCACGGTCCTGATTGGACCGTGAAAACCATGTGTTTTGGCCGATAATAAAAAAATGATGACGTCACTTAAAGGGAATGAAAGCACAGCCAATCAGAATGGCTTTGCTTCAATTGCCTTTAAGATGACGTCATGAAAAGGCACATGGCCGTGCACACATGGTACTAGAGCCAATCAGAGCGTGGGAACTTTATCCCTACTCTGATTGGCTCTGGTATACCATGTGTCAGGGGCTTGGGGGAGAAAGGATGTGACGTCAATGAAAACCTGTCACGTGGTACGGTAGCCAATCAGAGCGTGGGAACTTTATCCTTATTGACGTCACATCCTTTCTCCCCCAAGCCCCTGACACATGGTATACCAGAGCCAATCAGAGCGTGGGAACTTTATCCCTACTCTGATTGGCTCTGGTATACCATGTGTCAGGGGCTTGGGGGAGAAAGGATGTGACGTCAATAAGGATAAAGTTCCCACGCTCTGATTGGCTACCGTACCACGTGACAGGTTTTCATTGACGTCACATCCTTTCTCCCCCAAGCCCCTGACACATGGTATACCAGAGCCAATCAGAGTAGGGATAAAGTTCCCACGCTCTGATTGGCTCTAGTACCATGTGTGCACGGCCATGTGCCTTTTCATGACGTCATCTTAAAGGCAATTGAAGCAAAGCCATTCTGATTGGCTGTGCTTTCATTCCCTTTAAGTGACGTCATCATTTTTTTATTATCGGCCAAAACACATGGTTTTCACGGTCCAATCAGGACCGTGGGAACCATGACGCAAAATGTGACGTCATAGGTCTTTAAAAGCCTATGTCGTCTCATTTTGCAGCCAGACGCCGCGGAGGAAGGACCTCCGGAGAAGAAAAAAGACAAGGGCGTGGCCGATGATGGAAAGAAGACCACGCCCTGCCCCGCCCGGAAGGAGATAGAAGAAAGAAGAATACAGATGAAGGTGTATTACAAGTAGAAGACCTGTGGATTGGTTTGGATTTTTAGTTTAATGTTTATTATTTTCAATGGTTTATTATTTTATGGGTTCCTGATCGTGGATTGGTTCGTGAGTAAGCTGGGCAACGGGAGTCGGTGGGGGCAAGTAATGGTAAGTGAACTACAGTAAAGAAATGTATTTTATTTAACTTGTTAATTTTTTCAAAAGGTTTTTTAACCTGTGTATTTTTTTTTTTTTGTGGTATATCATTTCTTGCCACTGTATGTATGTATGTACAATATATATGTCTAGAGAGATATACTGTACAGTATACATTCAGGGTAAGAAATGATGATGTTTTAAAAGCTGGATTAGATGTGTTTTTAATTATTTTGTGAGTTTAAAGTATTTTAAAATTAGATACTGTACTGTAGATGTATTCCTTGGTATTGTATTGTGTGTTTGAGGAAGGTCAGGGATACTGTAGGTACTGTAGGCTTGGTTTGGAAAGGTTGTATTTTTGTCGGTACTTATATTTTTTCAAAGGCTTAATTGTTCTGCTCTAGGCGTGAATCTGTTAATGGTTTCATTGTTCATGATTGAGTGTGAAATGTTTAGAGATCTAAATAATGATTGCTAATTGATTTTTGTTTACGTTGATTAATTTGCAGAATGTATACAGTATGGTGCATAGATTTTATGCATTTTGGAATGTGACTTTTTTCATTGGTTTGTGATCATATACAGTACAGTAGATTGTGAGATCAGTTAGGATTTTTAAAGGAAATTGATTTTAATGTAGTGTCTGTATGGAGAAGTGTTTGGTTGTAGAACAGTATGGTTTTGATAACCCTTCTACATTTATTTGTACTGTATATTTGGTTTATCATGGGTGTGTATATAACGTGTGTATATATATATACTGTATATCTCTCTCTCTCTCTCTTTCTCTCTGTCTCTCTGTATGTATATATATACAGTATATATATACAGTTGCATGATGAAGCCACAGTACAAATTCATGGGTGAAGGGTGGGTATCGTGCCTGTGTGGCTTAACCCCTTAATTACCTTTGCGGTTATTATCCGATAAGGTGTTTAAGGGGTTAATTGATATCTGAATGTAATTGCAATGTATTGGCTTGGTTTTGGCTATGTTTTGTGTGGGCAAGAGAAGGAAGGCGCTGGCGTCGGACACTTCGTATTGATGAGGTCAGTAGTACTTTATTTATTTGTATATGCTAGTTAATGTTTTTAATAATGGGCAATTAATCTATTATCCATATCTGGATAATAGTTATTTTGCACATTATTTTACTGTAGGTGTTGGGGGGGAGGGTGTATGTATTGAATGTATTGGCCAGGTTTATTTTTTTTACATTCAGGGTTACTTCCGTGGTTTTGCGTGGGACCTCTGGAGACCACCCGCGGGGAATCCTCGGGTATCCTAAAGGGTAGCAGGCTGGTGGTTCCACGGGTGACACATGCGGGGATGATGATGTGTGGTCCCACTTCTGTGGGGGCACCGCGGACCCGTAGTCTGCGGGCATGACGATGTGTGGTCCCACTTCTGTGGGGGCACCTCCGAGCCGTAGGTGCGGGGATGATGATGTGTGGTCCCACTTCTGTGGGGGCACCGCGGACCCGTAGTGAGCACCCGTGAGTTCCCCAGACCCCCATGGGAACCACCCGAGGCCCCGCAGACACCTGTGGGTTTGACCCGGGGCTCCCAGACATCCTTGGGCCTACCGTGTGGACCCAATTGAGGCTCACGGTGACCCAAGGAGACCACCTGGGCGCCATGGTGCTGGCAGGATCCACCAGCAGGCCTCCAGAACCTGTGGAATGCTGCTGGTAAACTGTAGGTCTGTCCAGGTGCCCTGCCAGCCCACCGGGGACTAGCGTGGGGCTACGTTATGGACCCTGAATGTAAAAGAATAAATCTTGTATTTATGGGGGGGGGGGCACAGGGGGTGGGTAATGTATTTAATAAATAGAATGCTGTTTATTGTGGGTGATTGTACTGTTTTTATTGTGGGTACTGGGGTGGGGGTGGGGTGTTTCCCCAACGGTATGTGGGTAGGCCTCCCTTGTGGGTAGTTAGTGGGTGAGGGTTGAGGGTGGTTAGGCCTCACGGGGTGGGGGGTTAGAGTGGGAGGGTATGTACAGTAGGCGTCCCAAGTGGTGGGTGAGGGCGGGTTAACCCCTTCATGACTGTAGCGGTTAATAACCGCTATGGTGATTAAGGGGTTAGGGGACATTACTTTGAAAGTGTTATTTTTTTTCTCTGTTTTACTGTACAGCAGCGGAGGTTGCCATGGGTAGTGGGTAGTGTATTGAATGTATTTATTGGTTATTATGCGTTAACCCCTTCATTACCTTAGCGGCTATACGCTATGCTAATGAAGACTCGTTTCTGAACTTTTAATAATATTGTGCAGGAGCAGGGGGTCCCCTGAGATTAGATTTCTGTCTCAGGGAACCCCCTGCTCACTCTACAATATTATTAAAAAGACAGAAATGCTGCTTCTTTACCATAGCGCATAGCCGCTAAGCTAAAGAATGATTCTTTAATGATGTGTGTGTTTTATTCACAGTGTAGATGTTCTCCGGAGCTGAAGCGCACAGGTTTCAGGTCTGGGGACCCCGTGCCCCCCGAGATACAGGCCCCTTTAGGGGGTGCCGGTATCCCTCTGCTCTGCTTGGTTTACAGGCCGCGATCACGTGATCGGACCTTTAAACCAAGCAGAGGGCTACCGGCACCCCCTAAAGGGGCCTGTATCTCGGGGGGCACGGGGTCCCCAGACCTAAAACCAACGCGGTTCAGCTCCAGAGACCCCCTGCACATCTACACTATCAATAAAAATGTATTTCAAATGTATTTATTTGTATTTATTTATTTATTTATTTATTGCGGGGATGCTGTGTGTGATTATTTTTTATTGTGTTTAGCGGGGGTGGGTGACGGGGTTTATAAATGTGAGTTTATAAATAAAATAAAGAATATTATTTATAGGGGCCTTAGAACAGAAGTTCCCACGCCAATTGCGCGCTCATTGCTCTTTTGTTACAATGTTGCTGGTCTTGCGGGTTTGCAGTCTGGCAGCAAAAAGCAGTTTGTAGTACTGTGTGTGAGATAAAGTAACCAGTTCTTTTATTGCTGAAGTCGCCACCAAAAACTTTTATTTACAAATACAGTACAAAAACCGTGCAACACACAACAACATACAGTATCCTTTGTTTAAGTACAGCAGGTACTATAGGGTAAAACATGTACTGTACAGTACAGCACAACATTACAGTATGGTCTCACTGAAAGTCCTCCCCATTTTCCAGCCATGGCCGATGCCTTGCATGGCGCAAAACGCCATTAATGCAGTCTCTAACGCCTCTCATTACAGGATCTGTAACAGGGTAATAGCGCTGCATTTCTTCCACAATCTTTTTCCTTAAATTGGCAGGAAGGGCATTTTTTTGGCGATTCCCATCATAGTTCACTTTGAACACCCACTCGCAGTACAATGTGTAGGGAACATGGTGTTTAAATATGATCAAGGCATACTTGTGTGGTATACCAGCACTCCTCACCCTATACTTCTCCCTCAGCGCCGGTGTCAGATCGCACAGGGAGATGTCGGGCACTGTTTGTATGCGAGCGGGTGTAGGAAGTCTTTTGGGAGCGGGTGTACTTGAGGCGATGGGCAATGGTAGGGTGTCTGGGAGGAAGCTTTCCTCCGGTAGTGGTCGCCGGGTTGTCTCCTGGCGTGGTCTAGATGGGGTTGTCATGTCCTCCTCAATAGCATAGTACACTGTATCTTCTGGTGGAGGGGGTGTGCTTGGTGATGGAAGGGGGTCGAAGGTACCATGCATCACATCCATGTCACCCCCCTGCTCCAGCGTCGGGGAAACAGGGGCATTAACACCGAGCAAATAATGTATGCCCGCTATGTCTGCCTCTATCTTGTCCATCCGTTGATCCATACGTTGCTCCATATGTAGCATCCGTTGATCCAGCCGTTGCTCCATATGTAGCACCGACTCCAGAAGCAGATCTAGCTTTGCCAGCACACTAGAATTCCCGGGGAGATCCACACTTAGCCCATTCAGGATCCGGTCCAACGAGCTGCTTGTGCATGGCATCTGGAGATCTGGGGGGATGGGTGCAACGGAGGATGAGATGGGGGTTCCCTGGAGAGAAGCGGCATCGATGGAGAGTGGAAGAGGTGACCTGGGGATGCCCGGTACAGGAGAAGCTGCAGCGTGGTGGAAGAGGGATGGAGAAGGTGACCGCTGGATTTCCGGGAGAGAAGCAGAGTCGTCCAAGAGCAAAGGAGACAGTGACCCGTTGATTTCAGAGGCAGCAGCATCTTCAGATGGAACCGGAGAAGATGGGGGTGGAGAAGCCGGGCTGAAGATTTCCGGGACAGCTACAGCAGAGTCGTCGAAGCATATGGGAGCAAGTGGTCTGCGGATTCGGTGAGTTGGCTGCCATGCGTCTTGCGTACCGAGCACAGTACCGTATTTCTTCTTCACATAATAAGGCTGACGTGTTTTAAAAGCCTTAGCCTTTGGGGTCAGCAGAAGGTTTTCTTTGTTGGCCTTAGCCTGTCGCTTTGCCTTTGGCTTGGGAACGGTAACTGCCTTTCTCTTTTTCAGTGTGGCAGGCACAGCAGAGGTGAGATGATTCTTTCGTCCATAGAACCGGGGCTGCTCCATGTAAGCGGGAGACACAATGCAGTATCTGGACAATGGCTCAGATAAAGATCAGCAAGTGGTGGGCTATGCAACGTGTACAACCTTTTATGCATGGTGGCCAGGTACAGGTGTTGAAAGTGGGTGGTCTGTTATGTGAGTCATTAACATATAAATACACCATCCATTTTGTGGATTCACTGCACATTGAATACACATCGACTAAACATCGAATACACATTCTTGTGTTTGTATTTCTTTCTACTCGCAGCAATGCCTGTTAAGAAGATTTCAAAGGATCTCAGCATGAGAATGAAGGAGATGTACACGAGCGGACAACGAATTGCAGATATCCAGCGCTGGTTAACTGCTTCTGGCCTCGTTGTGCCATCAAGCACTGTGTGCTATCATGCACAAGGAAAAAACAGAGACCGCAAAAAGGCACCAAGGGTAACAAATGCGTAAGTACTGTATACTGTATTTATAAAACTTAACCAAAAAAAAATATAGAAAACTGTAGTGTACATCTACAGTATACCGTATTTATATAGTATATTTATTATATTACAACAGTATATACTGTAGTGTACTGTATGTGTGGTCAATTTATATTTTTTGTGCAGCAGTATACACTTTTGGTATATTGCAATTCATCTTACAACGGAATATACAGTATATGATGTGTATTTATTATGATATAACAACAGTATACCGTATTTATATAGTATATTTATTATATTACAACAGTATATACTGTAGTGTACTGTATGTGTGGTCAATTTATATTTTTTGTGCAGCAGTATACACTTTTGTGATATTGCAATTCATCTTACAACGGAATATACAGTATATGATGTGTATTTATTATGATATAACAACAGTATACCGTATTTATATAGTATATTTATTATATTACAACAGTATATACTGTAGTGTACTGTATGTGTGGTCAATTTATATTTTTTGTGCAGCAGTATACACTTTTGGTATATTGCAATTCATCTTACAACGGAATATACAGTATATGATGTGTATTTATTATGATATAACAACAGTATACCGTATTTATATAGTATATTTATTATATTACAACAGTATATACTGTAGTGTACTGTATGTGTGGTCAATTTATATTTTTTGTGCAGCAGTATACACTTTTGGTATATTGCAATTCATCTTACAACGGAATATACAGTATATGATGTGTATTTATTATGATATAACAACAGTATACCGTATTTATATAGTATATTTATTATATTACAACAGTATATACTGTAGTGTACTGTATGTGTGGTCAATTTATATTTTTTGTGCAGCAGTATACACTTTTGGTATATTGCAATTCATCTTACAACGGAATATACAGTATATGATGTGTATTTATTATGATATAACAACAGTATACCGTATTTATATAGTATATTTATTATATTACAACAGTACTGTATACTGTATATTTTGTCTATTTATGTTTGTAGTACAGCAGTATACATTGTTTGTATATTTATATTTACTGTATATTACAACATTACATGTACAGTATACAATATACATTTTATATTGCTGCATATTAATAACACAATATAATTTCTTTGCATTGTAGGGAGACTACTCTTCTGGTGGACAGAATAAGTGAGGAGAATGATGAGAGGAGCGCATTAAGGGTTAAAAACACTCTTCAGGAAAACCACAATCTGACTGTATCCGAGAGCAGCATAAAGAAGATGAGACGCAGAATTGGATGGAAATATGGACGTGTGAGGTTAGTAGTGGACAGTACAGGAGGTACTGTACTGTAAAGTAAAAATGTTGTTTTGCAAACTGTACTGCGCTGTGACGCTAACATTTTTTATTCATTGTCATTACAGAGCGTACCCCATGATACGGGACGCAAACAAAATCAAAAGAGTGCTCCAGGCCCAGGCATGGATCGACAGCGGTGAGACTTTCCAGGATTGCATCTTCACTGATGAGTCTACTGTGTCGCTGGAGAGATTTGCAAGATTTGCGTTCCACAAAAAAGGCCGCATAACTTTGAAGCCACGGCCAAAACACCCTGTGAAGCTGCATGTGTGGGGTGCCATCTCTAGGCGTGGACCGGGATGCATTGTCGTCTTTGAAGGTACAATTTCTCAAATATAATGCCGCCTAATGCACTGTACTTGACTAGTGTTGCCTTACCGTATGCACTGTACTGTACTATTGAGCACTTTTCTTTTCTTGCTATAGGAATCATGAATAAAGATTTCTTCCAAGACAACATTGTGCCCGTGATAGTGCGATACATCACACAAGACTTTCCCAATGGTCATCGCTTTTACCAGGACAATGATCCCAAGCACACCGCGTCGACGGCGCATATCCTTGAGCGCGGCATCAACTGGGTGAAGACGCCAGCGGAGTAAGTGTAGTAGACCGTGTCCCATTTACTGTATATGTTCCCCACTGTTTTTACTGTGTACTGTATCTCTTAAACTAATTGTCCTTTCTTTCCAATCACAGATCGCCAGACTTCAATCCGATCGAAATGGTCTGGCATCAGCTGAAGGACCACATCCGTAAAGTGGCGAAACCCTCCAAGAAGGACGAGTTGTATACAGCCATAATGAGTTTTTGGAACGATGTACTCACCGTTGAACGATGCAATAAATATATAGACCATATTGCCACTGTGTTGCCCATTGTCATCGCGCGCAATGGACAAGCATCAGGAAAGTAGTACAGTGCTGTAGTATTGTACAGTAGGTACACTATGATACAGGTAAGTATGGCACAGATTTTAGCTTTCCCAATAGTCAGAGTTTACAGTAGTTCCAGTATACAGTACAGTAGACTAGTTTGACATACTACAGTAACTGCCTACTAACTGCTCCATTTTTTCTTTCCAGAGAAAGCTGCACCAGCCACCTACTGTACAGTAGGTCTACCATAATACAGTACGCACATACAGTACAGTACAGTAACTGAACAAAGTTTTTGTTTTCTTGTCGTTCCAGGAAAAAGGGTGCACCAGAGGGGAGGGGGGGCCTTGTGTTCGTCAAATCTGCTTGTGCAGTCAAATGTACAGTATATAAACAGCAGTAATGATGTACACAAAACCTCTCCTCTCTCAATGAACTACTGTACCGCAGACACAATGAGGATACTGTTACAGTATGAAGGGAAAAAGAACAGGATGGGTTATTTAACATTACAGTATACTGTGCAATATTTATACTGTATATTTATATATACTGTATTTTTATTCTAAAGGTATTCGAGAATGTACTCTACTAGATGAGGACCTGGTGACTTTCAACACTCTCAGACACACAGAAAGGATTATTTCACATCACTGTATATTTATCCTGTATATTTTCAGTAATTTAGAAGCAGTGGCTGTTCTGAACAGCCCAGGGCCAGATTAACAAAACAATGACTTGGATTGGATTAGCCAGACGATTGATGCTTGGCCAGGGAGGGATTAAAAACTCTAAGGGAGGGGGTGGGTGGTGTAGCTGTAGGATTGTACTGTGTCAGTATTTCCAACGCCAGGTCACCCTAATAATTGCATGAATAAACCCCCAAAGACAAGGCCCAAATATACTAGTACAGTATACTGTAAAGTATGTATTATTGTGTGTTGATGTTTTGAATTGCTGTTAACTTGAAAAGTTTCACCATTGTATTGTACTGTATTTGTAAATAAAAGTATTTTGTGGCGACTTCAGCAATAAAAGAACTGGTTAATTTATCTCACATAAAGTACGTGAATACGACCGCAATCACCATTGTACAGTAAATGGGTGCATAGGATGGAACGACAGGTGCTAAAGGGGTATAAATATGATACTGTATTTATCAGTATTGATCAAAGAGAGTTGATCAGAAGGATTCCCCTTATAAAGTATACAGCACTCTATTGTCATTCATACAGTACAGTATACTGTAGTAAAAGGTAGACAACACATGGTCTTGCAGTACAGTATACTGTATTACTAAAAATCTGTCAGGTTGACCAGAATCACTGCGGATATCGGAAAATAATACAATTTTATTAATTCTACGTACTGTATATAAGGGGAATCCTTCTGATCAACTCTCTTTGATCAACACTGATAAATACAGTAATTTATCTCACACTCAGTACTACAAACTGCTTTTTGCTTGCAATAAACAAACAAACAGGGAAGCGCTACTGTATACTGTATGAGTTAGGATCAGGCCCAGCAGCCACTTTATGTTGAAAACCACATATGAAATGAGCATAAATTTGCATGAATAATTACACAAAAATATATAAAATAAATAGCACAAGTCTCTGACAGAGAGAAATTGTCCAGGTGGTGTGGATACAGGTTAATGCCCCTGTCTGATAGGACAGACTCGGGCAAGAATGGCCTGTGAGAGGTGAATATCCAGAATGGTAGCTGGGATGGAAAGCGCTACCAACTGTGCAGGTATTGAAGTGTGTAGAAATGGGAAGGTGCCGTAGGCATCAAATGTGGAAAGCGCTCACCCAGACTTCATACACTGCGCTTTTTGCTTGCATACTGCAAAGCCGCAAGACCAGCAACATTGTAAAAAAAGAGCAAAAAAAGAGCAATGAGCGCGAAATTGGCGTGGGAACTTCTGTTCTAGGGCCCCTAGAAATAATATTCTTTATTTTATTTATAAACTCACATTTATATATAAAGTATATATTTATTTCTCTTCATGTATTTATTTATATTTATTTATTAATTGTGGAGCTGCTGTGCGTGAGGGGCCATGGCCAGGATGGGGGGGGGGGGGTAACGGTACAGTATGTGGGTAGGGGGTGAGGGTGGTTAGACCTCACAGTACATTATGCACATTGGGCCCCCCTCCTCCCCACATTTACATACTGTACACTACACGACATCAATGCAGGGAGGGTTTACCAATGCAGGGAGGGTTTACCAATGCAGGTAAGGCTTTAGGCCTTTATATCTCTCTCCCTTCAGTGTAATCTGCTTAACAGAAACATTAGGGGGGAAGGGGCTTTAGGCCTTTATATCTCTCTCCCTTCAGTGTAATCTGCTTAACAGAAACATTAGGGGGGAAGGGGCTTTAGGCCTTTATATCTCTCTCCCTTCAGTGTAATCTGCTTAACACAAACATTAGGGGGGAAGGGGTTTTTAAACAATGCTGCTGTGTATAATGTATAAGGTTTTTTACAATTAGATAGATGTAATCCTTGGTATTGTAAGGGTTAGTTTGTTTTTAAATTGTCTTTTCTGGTTGTTACTTACAGTATATATTGATTTTGGTTTACTTGCTTGGTTAAAATACTGTAGTTAAGTTGACTTGTTTGGAAGTGTTTGTACAGTATTTACTGGTAGAGTAGCTTGCAATTATATTGTTAACATTCATTTGCAGAATGTACAGTACTGTATATGGTGCATAGATTTAATGCTATGCATCATTTACAGTATACAATGTACTGTAAATGCAATGTACTGTGTGGATTGTAATGTTATGTTTTATACTGTACAGTATGCTATTCATTAACTTCATTGCTCTACACATCTAGGGATTTCATTCCACCTTACCACCTTTCCTACACATGATTTGTGCTTTAGGCATTGGTTATATTACTGTATGCTAATGCAGATGTGTGATGCTTTGAGACTGTCATTTATACTTTGACAAGTCTACCTTTTGGTGTGTAGTGTGCATTATCCTTAGCGTTGTATACTGTAGGTGCCTTTAAACCCAGTAACCTATTGTGATTCACTTTGATTCTCCCTAGTGTTTTTTGAGTCACTATCCTTTTCATGTTTAGGGTTGACAGTGTGTGTCGTTCCCTAGTGCTGTTCATTAGTGTTTAAGGGTCCATGCCTCTTTTTTAAGTGTTTTTAAATCATGTACTGTACTGTTTATTCATCCCTTTTTGCACTGTGTCAAATAAATAAACAAATATATCAATTGCATACCTGAGTGCTCCCATACGGGTTACTTTTTTCTCTTTTCACTCACATACAGTATGTATATATATATATATATATATATATATATATATATATATATAGCTGTATGATATATATATATATATATAGCTGTATGATATATATATATATATATATACACAGTGTATATATGTATACTGTATATATATATATATATATATATATATATATATATATATATACAGTGTATATATATATACAAAGTATATACTGTACAGTATATATTTATTTCTCTTCATGTCTTTATTTATTTATTTAGATTTATTTATTAATTGTGGGGCTGCTGTGCGTGAATTTTTT
This sequence comes from Ascaphus truei, assembly GCF_040206685.1. Classification (NCBI taxonomy): domain Eukaryota; kingdom Metazoa; phylum Chordata; class Amphibia; order Anura; family Ascaphidae; genus Ascaphus; species Ascaphus truei. The sequence continues at coordinate 145,489,064 of NC_134487.1, forward strand.
TTATTGGGGGTGAGGGGGGTGTTTGGCCCTTGGTGTGAGTTTACGACTTGCAGCAGCAGCACAATTAATAAATAAATATAAATAAATAAATAAATAAATGAAAAATAAATACATTTGAAATACATTTTTATTGATAGTGTACATGTGCAGAGGGTCTCCGGAGCAGAAGCGCACAGGTTTCAGGTCTGGGGACCCCGTGCCCCCCGAGATACAGGCCCCTTTAGGGGGTGCCGGTATCCCTCTGCTCTGCTTGGTTTACAGGCCGCGATCATGTGATCGGGACCTTTAAACGCAGAGCACTCAGCACTCAGAAACACAGGCCAGACAGATTTAAACACACACACAATAGGGGGAGGTTTTTTTACATAGCTTGCAGGGAAGCTTAACGCACACACACAATAGGGGGATAGGGGGAGGGTTTTTTACATAGATTAGAGAGAAGGCAGGGCGTTTTAAAAGCGAGAATAGGGGAGGGGGTTTTACATAGATTTTATTTATTTATTTAGATTTATTTATTAATTGTGGGGCTGCTGTGCGTGAATTTTTTTTATTGGGGGTGAGGGGGGTGTTTGGCCCTTGGTGTGAGTTTACGACTTGCAGCAGCAGCACAATGAATAAATAAATATAAATAAATAAATAAATAAATAAATGACAATAAATACATTTGAAATACATTTTTATTGATAGTGTACATGTGCAGGGGGTCTCCGGAGCTGAAGCGCACAGGTTTCAGGTCTGGGGACCCCGTGCCCCCCGAGATACAGGCCCCTTTAGGGGGTGCCGGTATCCCTCTGCTCTGCTTGGTTTACAGGCCGCGATCATGTGATCGGGACCTTTAAACGCAGAGCACTCAGCACTCAGAAACACAGGCCAGACAGATTTAAACACACACACAATAGGGGGAGGTTTTTTTACATAGCTTGCAGGGAAGCTTAACGCACACACACAATAGGGGGATAGGGGGAGGGTTTTTTACATAGATTAGAGAGAAGGCAGGGCGTTTTAAAAGCGAGAATAGGGGAGGGGGTTTTACATAGATTTTATTTATTTATTTAGATTTATTTATTAATTGTGGGGCTGCTGTGCGTGAATTTTTTTTATTGGGGGTGAGGGGGGTGTTTGGCCCTTGGTGTGAGTTTACGACTTGCAGCAGCAGCACAATGAATAAATAAATATAAATACAGTAAATAAATAAATAAATGACAATAAATACATTTGAAATACATTTTTATTGATAGTGTACATGTGCAGAGGGTCTCCAGAGCAGAAGCGCACAGGTTTCAGGTCTGGGGACCCCGTGCCCCCCGAGATACAGGCCCCTTTAGGGGGTGCCGGTATCCCTCTGCTCTGCTTGGTTTACAGGCCGCGATCACGTGATCGGACCTTTAAACCAAGCAGAGGGCTACCGGCACCCCCTAAAGGGGCCTGTATCTCGGGGGGCACGGGGTCCCCAGACCTAAAACCAACGCGGTTCAGCTCCGGAGACCCCCTGCACATCTACACTATCAATAAAAATGTATTTCAAATGTATTTATTGTCATTTATTTATTTATTTTTTGGCGGCTGCTGTGTGTGTGTATTTTTTTATTGTGGGTAGCGGGAGGGTGGGTGAATGGGGTATTCGCCCCAACGATGGTTGGGGAGGGCTTGCGGGGGGGGGGGGGGGGGGGTAGCGGGAGGGCTTAACCCCTTCATGACCGTAGCGGTATTAACTGCTACGATCGTGAAGGGGTTAAGTGCACCCGCAACCCCCCCCCCCTCCCGCAAGTCCTAAACTCACACCAAGGGCCAAATACCCCCCTCACCCATCCCCACTACACACAATAAAGCGGGCACGGTGGGTTAACCCCTTCATTGCCTTAGCGGTATTTTTAATAATATTGATCAGGAGCAGGGGGGGGGGGTTCCCTGAGCATTAATCATTAATTTCTGGCTCAGGGAACCCCCTGCTCACTTTACAATATTATTAAAATAATGCTTCTTTACCATAGCGCATAGACGCTAAGGTAAAGAACGAGTGTTTATTTATACTGTATATTGTATGTGTTTTATTGATAGTGTACATGTGCAGAGGGTCTCCAGAGCAGAAGCGCACAGGTTTCAGGTCTGGGGACCCCGTGCCCCACGAGATACAGGCCCCTTTAGGGGGTGCCGGTATCCCTCTGCTCTGCTTGGTTTACAGGCCGCGGTCACGTGATCGGGGCTTTTAACGCAGAGCTGGATACCGGCACCCCCTAAAGGGGCCTGTATCTCGGGGGGCACGGGGTCCCCAGACCTAAAACCAACGCGGTTCAGCTCCGGAGACCCCCTGCACATCTACACTATCAATAAAAATGTATTTCAAATGTATTTATTGTCATTTATTTATTTATTTTTTTTCTTCATCAGAAACACGTGATCGAGTGTTTCGAAACGCGTAGGAAGGTATTCTGGTCATCCAGGGACACCGTAGCTGAGTCAATCCGGCGGTGACGTCAGCGGAGGAGACGCGCGAAATCCACGCGGTGTTGTTGAATGCACGAGTATCCCTGAAATCTCCCCGCACGCTCTAAGCAGACGTCCGGCACCCCACAGCAGACGGCCACCCCTGGCTAAAGACCCCGTACCAATGCACATGTCCTACTCCAGGACGGTGAGTAGGATTTCGGTTTTACCTCTGGTGGAGCAGCAAGGCTTCTCTCTGCTCAAATGCTGAGAAGCCCCTATCTCTTTTATTAACAGAAGATTATTCACTGTTTATTTTACAGTTCATGTTTTATTTCAATTGTAGTCACGATTGTTTTAACTAATAAATTGCTCCATTTTCCCTCCACGTGTCTTATATTGTCTAAAGGATAATACACTATTGTGTTGTTTGTATTTCTCTTGTCTCCCTCTCTGAGCTTATACAGTACAATAGAAACCTCAGCACAAGACTTTTGTTCCAGCCACCTACCCTCAGCGCCATAAGAGGTTTTTCTATCCACTGTGAAACAGTAGTGATGATGACAGTACTGTACAATGTAAAAAAAAGAATTGAATATTAAAACAGCAGCATACTGTACAGTATAGGATTTTCTATAAAGCTCACAATTGTTCTATCAATTAAAATGCCAAACAATGCGAAGCAACTTTTAAAAAAAGCGATATTAGAGGTCCATCCAAATCCCTTCTTTTGTCTTTTTCCGCTTGATGTCAAAGTTTCTTTTCGGGGGAAAAACAAAAAAATATGCTATTATTACCGGTATTGCGCATGCGTCAAGTCACGTCATTGGGAATTAAAGCAGCCGTTCAAGCAATATCCCAAAGGTGTGTCTGTACGATGAGAACAAACTTCTGATTGGCCCTGACTCTTGAGCCTCGCCCTACATTTTTAAACTGCAACAGCGTCACGTACTTCGGCGGCCAATCATATCATTCTTCAAAGTGCGGTCAAAAGAGAAACATCCCCTCAACTCGCATACAGTATTGCCTTTGAGTCTACTCAGACATCTGACATGAAAGCCAGAGTGGATGCCGGAGGTGTGAAGACCATATGGGGAGGAGGGAGGGCTCAAGTACCAACGTCCTGGGATGAATAGAAGTCCTCCGGACTACCATTTGGCCCACCAGACCTGAAGGAGCCTAGCCCAGCAGGTGGCATCTGAATAGCTTATGGCTTATGTGGCAAACTTGCACATACCCTTGGCTAATTAAGAATCCCTGCTTGCCCGGTTTCACAAGACTGGTATAGCTCTGATTGGCTGGTAAGAAAGTTCCCACGCTGTGATTGGTTGTAGTATTTTGTGAACGAACTACAATATACTATAAGAAACCTCTTCGCCAATTAACCGAGAGATTCTCAAGCGCCAGAACTGCAGCGGAAATTTGAAAGTGGAAAAAGATGAGTCTGCGCTAATAGCAGAGCACCGTCTTCAGAAAAACCAACTAGAAATATTTACTAAGTCCATCTTTTTGGGACCAAGTTCTCATAATAGAACGTAGCGTCGTGGCTGGGATTGCAAACCGATTTTAGTTCAAGGATGTTTGGAGCTAAGTCCTGGTCAAGCAGATTTAAGTCCTCCGGAGAGAAGGGAGCGGTGGCATCTGAAACTTCATGCCGATTTGGGTTCCAGGACATTTCGGGCTAAGTCCCGGTCAAGTAAAGACTTATTTCAAGTACCATTTATCTAGGAAAGTCAAGGGTTAAGGCCAGATGCTTTCAATATGACCAAGCTCGTGATTGGTGGGTGAAAATGCAACATAACTAATGTTACATAAAGGTGTAACATTTAAAGGTTAACCTGAACTAGCAACATTTCTCCTGTGTAAAGGAAAAAACCCTGATCCCTGAAATGATGGGACCAGGTTACACAACACAGATATAAACAACAAATGTATTATTCACAGGTAGGGGTAATGGCAGGCTTAACATTTATTGAAAGCTGACAAATTCACCCCTACCATTACAGGGGGTGCAGTCACGGCGTCATGACGTAGTGACATCACGTGATACCATGACAATGCGCCATAATGTGATGCAGCAACGTCATATGTATGTATTATACATGTATCCCACAACCTTCCCAGTATGCATAACCACCCACGTCAAACTACCCCTTTCACCCACCCCCTCTACCCCAATAAAGCAGGTACTGTGGCTTAACCCCTTTATTGCCTTAGCAGCTACACACTAAACTAATGAAGCTGTTTTAATTTGATAACACAGTATTGAAGCAGGGGTTCTCCAGAGCAGAACAGCATTATTTCTAGCCACAGGAACCCCCTGCTTCCTGAGTTGCAGGCCCCGGTATGGGGTGGCATTTTCCCCCTGCATTGTTTAAATGTCTCGGTCACATGGGCTGTTACGTGGTATAATTTTTAACATGGTGGGGATACTGGCAACCCATAACTCAGGAAGCAGGTTGTTCTGGGGCTGAAATTGAGACGGTTCAGCTTCAGAGACCCCTTGCTTCAATTCTATGTTATTAAAATAAAATAAAAGGTCTGTGATCGTCTGATAGATGCGAGCAGGTAGAGTGACTGATTTAGTCTCACTCTTAGTATGTGCCTCTTACATACAGATGCAGCCAGGTTGGATTCACACAGAGTGAGTCCCATTCAGACATGGTGACCCCTACTGTGTTAACCCCAATGGGCTATTACCAACTTCTAGATAGTGTGCCATGTACTGTCAAGGCATTGCACAAGGTTGACCAGCCCATTCTCACAACCATTCGAGTGACCATAGTGCTACATTGGTACGTCATGATGATGAAGCATCACCTGACACCAAGATGCGGATGAATAAGGGCCGCTGTCTTTCCATGACCATCAGTTTCATTGCTGTGGGGAGGAGTGTGGGGCCTCTGTGTGACAGCTATTCCTAGCTAGTCCTTTGTCAAGGGGAAGTAAGGCAATTATGCAGAAGAAAACACACTTACAGGGGGGTCTGGGGAAAAAAATAGACTTTCCTAGCCCTTTACAGTCCTTAAAACAAAGTTTGCAATTGACCAGAACTTGTCCTGAAATGTCCTGGAACTCAAATCGGCATGAAGTTCCACACACTACCGCTGGATAAGCTCCGGAGCGTTGAAATAGTTTGACCGTGAGTAAGTCCCAAACCTCCTGGAACTCAAATCGGCATGTAGTTCCATCCACAACCGCTACGTTTGATTTGTAGAACTTGCCCGCACAAAGTCGAGACTTAGAAAATATTTCAGAACAAATCCTTGAAGCTGGCTCGCTGCTATTTCTCACAGAGCATCTTATGGGGATTTCGAATTTGCCGCTGCTGTCTTGGCGCTTAGAATCTCCTGAGCTGATAGGCTGATAGATTTCTTATAGGATTTCAGTCCCATTCACAGAATAACTCAACCAATCAGCACGTGGGAATATTTCCACTAGCCTATCAGCAATTTGCCGGTACCCTGAAGCTGGGAGGCCACGGATTTCAATTCTGCAAAGAGCATGCGTCAATCTTGCACCTCTGCCACTTAGCATATTGAACCCACACGCTGGGCTAGGCTCCTCAGAGTCTGGGGTCGGGCAACTGGTTGCTGGATAGCCCTTATTCATGCCAGGATGTGGGTTCTCAAGCATAATTCTGGTACTCTGCCCACTCTAACTCCTTGGCATCTCTGAGACATTCAATTCCTGGACCCGAGCAGACTCAGTGAACCAAGCCAGCTCATATACAGTGCATACAACATATATACCTTTATACACCAGGTTAATAAAAATCTCACAAAATTCTTCTGTCCCTCGCCCCCTTTAGGATTTACTGAAAAGATGCGCATGTTAATTTTCAGAGCTCCTAGACCTTCCTATAAGACGTTTACTAAAAAGTTGCTTCAAATAATGCTTAGGTTAAGTTTCAGAGTTGCTTCTATTGAACCGAAGCTGGACTTAGAAATAATTTCACTCTCGCAATCTCATGGATGGTTGGACACTCCGAACCCCTATCCCGGGTCCAGGTGTTTGGGCATATACTTCTGGGGACTCCCCCTAACCCAGGGATCCCTGAGTATACCAGGGATACACATATACCTATGCCCCCTTTTACTTTTCTGTGTTGAAGCATGGCATCCTGGCGGTGAGCCGCGTAACTGCTTTCCAGGGAGGACTCAGCTCCCGGATAAATTTTTGGGGTGGACAGCAACTCTGGTCCCCAGCTAGCTAGACACAATCCGACAACACTTTAACCACAAAGTCCACCCTGAAATTCATAGCCTGAGAATCTCCACTGGTTAGCACTCCTGGAAAAGCAAAAGACACATACATTCTTTATTGTCTCTATTAAAAGGTAGGCATTATCATCTTCCAAGCACCTGTCAGCTGGTTTTGGAGTGTTTTACAGCCCATGCTTGTACAGTATCTACGCAGATTCTCTTCTCTCTGTTCACAGCAATATATGGCTTACAGCCAATAGGTTCAGGTATATTTGATTATGCCCCTGGGGATACCTACCTATTAGTTATTTCTCTGTCTCCACTCTGAGTATTTTATAAATTCCTTCACTGTATATACTGTATAATAACCATTTTTTGACATTTTTGTTGATTAATAAAAGGTTTTTATTTTTGTTTTAATTGTGATATGGAGCACGTTGATCTGCTCACCTCACCCTTTATCTGTGAGGTTATTCATTATATCCAGCCATCCACAGGGATATTAGAATCTCATAACATGTAATATCCTCTCTATTTTTCGACTTAAGACTGCATGGTTAAAGCGAATTTTGTGACCTCTTGGTCACTCTCAATGTGTTAAGTATTCTAACTTTTCCCTTTGCACATTGTCAATTTATACTATTGTCTTATACAGTAGTTGAGTGGTCTGTCACCACGTAGCAGTTATATATCAGGCAACCAGGTGTAGGTGTGTTCCGTCAAAAATGCATGTGTGGTTGCCTGGTATATAAACATGCACATTTTTAAGCCCCAGTAGCTGCAGAGATATAGCTCTGATATGCTATTTTTTACTGTCCTCTTGTGAATTCAGGTCCTAGAGTCTGTCTCCATTTAAACTTGATTACATATTTGTCACAGAGTTATGCTATGGAGCTTGAGCTTCATTTTTTCTTTTAGGTATCTTTATGATGTGGCAAGATCATCTTTGAAGCTTCAGTTTGCTCCATCATGTAGATCATCAACTGGACTTTGGAATTTACGTTTATTTATCAACACCTGAACTGGTTTGAAACGCATTGACTTTTGTATGTACTTCATCAATTTACATTTGTTGATTTAAATTAATCACTTTAGCACATATTATAGTGTCCCTTATTGCACTATGTACATATTATTCACCTTATTATTTAGTTCACCAGTACACCCTATAGTGCTACTTAATTGTTTCTCTCTCTCTCTCTCTTTCTCTCTCTTTTTCTCTCGCTCTCAGAGAAGATATCGCATGCACGCCAATATTTGGGGTACTGGGGAACCCAGAAACCAGTTATTCACACTAAATGTATGTGCTGGTGGTGCTCCAAAGAAGGGCATAATATGGTAAAAAAAAAGATATTCTACTGTATAGAGGAACACACGGGTTTACCGATGTAAAATGAATAATTTATTAATGCAGATGATAAAAATAAGGGAGAAAAAATAAAAGGGTGGGGACTCCCACAAGGCTGTTCAGAGGGACTAAATCATCAGCAGCTAACAAATATGCATTGTATCTAAGTGTATAACATGTAATGTCTATATGATGGAATATGTGGTACTAATAACTGGTATGGTAATGAATCACTGGAGATAAGTGACTAAGCCAGAGTGAAAGTTGCGTCTCAGTAATACAGAGATAACAAGAGGGAACGTATACATTGATGCAAATATGTACAAACAATTACCCTTAATACTATACCATACACAGAAAAAGAGAAAAGCCCACATAAAGGAAGCATGGGATAAGCTGCAGAAATGACAGGGGAGATGCCTACAAATAAAGCTAATTCCAAGCAGGGTACAGAGCAAGGAGAAGGCATAAACTCAAATGATGTGAAACATCTGTCATGGGAGACCAGGCAATTACACCTTTATACTGGGATCATATCACTGGGGAAAACTATGAGATAAAAAAATTGCAATTATTCCTTTGAAACAGACATACACACAATGGATTACAATTATGCAGAAGAAAACAAACTTACGGGAGGTCTGGGGAAAAAACTAGACTTTCCTAGCCCTTTACAGTCCTTAAAACAAAGTTTGCAATTGACCAGAACTTGTCCTGTAATGCCCTGGAACTCAAATCGGCATGAAGTTCCACACGACACCGCTGGATAAGCTCCGGATCGTTGAAATAGTTTGCCCGTGAGTAAGTCCCAAACCTCCTGGAACTCAAATCGGCATGTAGTTCCATCCACGACCGCTACGTTTGATTTGTAGAACTTGGCCGCAAAAAGTCGGGACTTAGAAAATATTTCAGCTAAAAATCCTTGAAGCCAGCTCGCTGCTATTTCTCACAGAGCATCTTTTGGTGATTTCAAATTTGCCGCTGCTGTCTTGGCGCTTAGAATCTCCTGAGCTGATTGGCTGCTAGATTTCTTATAGGATTTCAGTCCCATTCACAGAATAACTCAACCAATCAGCGCGAGGGAATATTTCCACCAGCCTATCAGCGATTTGCCGCTACCCTGAAGCTGGGAGGCCACGGATTTCAATTCTGCAATGGGCATGTGCCAACTTGCACCTCTGCCACTTAGCATATTGAACCCACCCGCTGGGCTAGGCACCTCAGAGTCTGGGGCCGGGCAACTGATTGCCAGAAAGCCCTTATTCATTCCAGGATATGGGTACTCAAGCACAATTCTGGTACTCCACCCGCTCTAACACCTTGGCATCTCTGAGACATTCAATTCCGGGACCCAAGCAGACTCAGTGAACCAAGCCAGCTCATATACAGTGCATACAACATATATACCTTTATACACCAGGTTAAAAAAATCTCACAAAATTCTTCTGTGCCTCGCCCCTGTTAGGATTTACTGAAAAGATGCGCATGTTAATTTTCAGAGCTCCAAGACCTTCCTATAAGAAGTTTACTAAAAAGTTGCTTCAAATAATGCTAAGGTTAAGTTTCAGTGTTACTTCTATTGTACCAAAGCTGGACTTGGAAATAATTTCACTCTCGCAACCTCAGGGATGGTTGGACACTCCGAACCCCTATCCCGGGTCCAGGTGTTTGGGCATATACTTCTGGGGACTCCCCCTAACCCAGGGATCCCTGAGTATACCAGGGATACACATATACCTATGCCCCCTTTTACTTTTCTGTGTTGAAGCATGGCATCCTTGCGGTGAGACGCGTAACAGCTTTCCAGGGAGGACTTAGCTCCCGGATACATTTTTGGGGTGGCCAGCAACTCTGGTCACCAGATAGCTAGACACAATCCGACAACACTTTAACCGCAAAGTCCATCCTGAAATTCATAGCCTGAGAATCTCCACTGGTTAGCACTCCTGGAAAAGCAAAAGACACATAAATTATTTATTGTCACGTATTTTACGTACAATGCAGGGTAGTACATATACAACAATCAGGCCCAAGAGCTGATAATCTAGGCCCCTAAAACTTGAACTAGGGGCAACCAAGTGGGCTTGACCTTTATTAGTGAGCCTGGTTACCCCCTCACCATAACAACATCCCAATGAAAAGAATCAGGCAGGTAATGCACACAATTAAGGGTAATCTCCCAATACAGATGCAGCGGCTTTTATCCGATCATGTCTCTGAGCCATTTTCATAATGTCCACTGTATTCCACACGAAATTCACTCGTTATTGTTCTGCCATGAACGCTGCCAATCCCACCAATCACACCTGTTTTTACCGTTGTTGATTTCTTTGAATTACCTAGATTTGGATTTGTTGGTGTGATTCTTCGTGTATCCGCCAGGTGGCAAAAATGAATTCCCTTTGCACTATCCAGTGGATAGTACAGTTATGTATTGTAGTCAATGTTTAGGTGTTTAAAAACCAGATAAAAACAAAGTCTACCACAGTGATCCATGGTAACTGAAGATGTTATCAAATTTAGGCGTTTTCATAATTTAAGTATCTAAACACAATGTTTTGTACATTATTCTCAATTGCTATGTCTGCACAATTGCTGAATAGACATACATTCAACATCATGTCAAGTCCTTATACTAAACTGAATTGTAGTTATGCATTTTTAATATTTTCTGCAATTAATGCTGGAACAGATAAGGCGACTTTAGCTGAGATATATGATTATATCATCGAGAGACAACAAGAGGTATTGCTGCTCTCCACCAGTAGTGTGTAGTATGAAAAATAGGGTGCATACAGGATAAGTGAATACATATAAAGGAGGGGGGGAGGGTACATAGAGGGTAGCCCAAAAAGAACCTATTTGCACTCGCTATTTCAGATAAATGGTTAGGAACAATTGAATCCTTGGGAGAAGCCTATACACCATTTAAAAATACATATTAAAACATTTTATTAAACACTTATGCAAAGACATATACCAATTAATGGGTTAAAAATTAATCAGGGGTTAGGTGGGGATGGAGGGTGATACACTAGGTGCCTCCTGTGTGTGTATTATTATTGTACTGGTATCACATAGGCACATAGGTATCATCCTAAGGCACCAGTGGTAAAATCAGATACGAGAAATATTATAACAACTCCCTCACTGGGATGTGAAAGCTTCCCTATTGCTCACATGAAGCAGGGGAACAGACCTGTAGTATTTTGCTCCCGCTCATAAACACACTGCACAGCAACATTCATAGCCTGTTTTGGGGTATCAAATTTCTGCACACCAATTGTGTAATAACTACTATCATGTGGTGTTGCAGTCTGACTCGTGGACATGTGTCCTATCAAGGCGTGTGTTTTGTGTCCGTTGTGGAGCCGAGGGATACAGGCTCACGCAGCTGTTTAGCCGCTTGCTCCGTCAAACAGCGCTTGCTGTGGGTAACCCGGTCTTAATGTAAGCTTTGAGATGGTATCAAATGCAGGCTTGCGGTCCTGCTGGGAGGATTGTGTACAACCTGATCTCTCCGTCGTGTATCGGTCACCCCTCCGACACCGCGCCACCTGATGACGTCATGATGGAGACATCATAAAAGCAACCCGACGTACGTTTCGCGCCCCCTGGCGCTTTCTCAAGGTAATGCAGGTACTGCTATAGCGTCATTACCCTGGTGTTTTATCTGGGTTGGCTGGAAGTACGCCTTTCAGAAAAGCCAATCCTGTTCGGCAGGGTAGCATGACGCGGGCCTATTGAGTCCTGCCCATTAATTAGTTTGGCATTTGTAATACTCATAGTGCCCTATTAAAGAGATATTCCCCTCAAGTGGTCCAAAGATAACAAAATGAACCTCACAGGTATAAGTACACCCATGTTATAATGAACAGATGTGGTGTGCCATGGATACAGCTAAGGGATTACTGGATAGATGCACAGGCAGCAAACTGAAATTGGGTATTGGGGAATGTTTAAATCGCACCATTGATGAAGGAACCCCTGTATATGTATACATATATATATATATACCTACATTCACATATACCCATATGTATAGATGTGTGTGTGGGTTGTAGGAATGTGCCGAAGGGAGTTTTTAATAAACCCCAACTGTATACTCGGAGCCCCAAAAGAAAACCAAACAACCCCAAAAAATCCCCAAAAGGACATGTACATACTATTGTATAGATGTAGGAATGTACGGTCTTAGACAGCCGCCTATAGCAGTCAATACGGCCATAATGAGTTTAGCACTCGAACTGTATATCCCAAAAACCCAGGATGCATATAGTACAGTAGTGCACCTGTATACGTGTAGGGTTAATGCGTGATACACGTATTGGTGGAGGGAGGTGATGGCCTCCCTGTACTACAAAAATGGAGAATAGATGTATCCCTCATTGATCCCATTTGGCTGAAGGGTCTGGAAAGTGAATATATACTGGCATTCACGTTGTAAAAGACGCTTATCCCAGTTGCCTTTTCGGGGACCCCAGGGGAGATGTTCTATCCCACAGAATGTTAGATATTTTGGGTCCCCATTGTGGAGGTCATTTACGTGGCGTGCGACTGGGGTGTCAATCGTGTTTCTTACCGCCCCCAGATGTTCCAGGACTCTCACCTTAAGAGCCCTGTGGGTTTTCCCTATGTACCGCATGCCACACCTACAGGTGATGAGGTATATGACTCCTACTGTAAGGCAGTTGATGAAACTGGTGATAGTATGTTCTGTTGTGTCTATCTTACCCGGAATGCTCTTTGTGACCCCCATAAATGGACATGCCCGGCAACGACCGCAGGGATATGATCCTACTGGTCTCCTGTCGCCTAGCCAAGTACGGGGAGTTTCAGTTCGATAATGGCTATGCACTAGCCTGTCTTTGAGATTCCTAGCCCTCCTACAAGTCATAGTCGGTCTATCCTGCAGTACATGCCTTAAGTCGGGGTCGTTCATCAGAATGTGCCAATGTTTCCCAAAGATGCCCTTCAGATCATTCCACTGTGTATTAAAATTACCAATGAACCGTATGATCTTTGATTCTTGTGTATTGGTATTTTGTCTCTCCACTAGCAGAGGTGCACGTGGTGTGTCTCTTGCCCGTGTATACGCCTTCCGAATGGCGTTCTTGGTATAACCACGTTTTGTAAACCTTGACTTCATGTCTACTGCTCGTTTTTCAAACTGTTGGGCCGTAGTACAGTTCCTACGTAGCCTCAGGAATTGTCCCGTAGGTATATTCCTGGTTATGTGTAGTGGGTGGTGGCTATCCGCACGCAAAAGACTATTTGTCGCCGTGGTCTTACGGAATATAGTGGTGGACAGCCTACCGTCTGTTTGTTTAGAAATTGTCAGGTCTAAGAAGTTAAGGGAACACTTATTCACTTCCATGGTCAACTTCAAGTTATGGTTGTTGTTATTGAGTACGCTAAGAAACTCATTCAGCAGTGGTTCTGGACCGCTCCAAAGCACGATGATATCGTCAATGTAGCGGCCCCACCATTCAACATGTCTTGTGTACTCTTCCAGGGCATCGCTGAAAACCACCCTTTCCTCCCACCAGCCCAGATATAGATTGGCATATGTGGGGGCACAGGTGGTTCCCATCGCGGTGCCCTGGATTTGATGGTAGACTTTTTGGTCAAACAAGAAGTAATTTCGTGTCAACACAAAATCCAGGAGTTGTACTATAAACTCATTGTGTCTGTTACAGCATTTGTCGAGATTGGGAAAGAAAGTGTGTCACAGCCATAAGCCCAACCTGGTGGGGTATGCTGGTGTATAGCCCCTCCACGTCCAGTCCTACCAAGAGCGTGTCAGGGGCAACCACCATATCCTCCAACCTCAGGAGCACATCTTTTGTGTCCCTCAGGAAGGACGGCAAAGCATTAACAAAGGGGCGGAGTACGGTGTCAATATATTTACTCGCATTCCCTGTTAGATTGCCGATCCCCGAAACAATCGGTCTTCCAGGGGGTGGCATCTTATGTTTATGTACCTTTGGTATGTGGTAAAACGTGGCGATTTGGGGGCACTTTACCATGATGAATTCAGATTCCCTCTTTGAGATTACTTTATTATCCAGACCTGCAGACAGTATATTTGTAAGCTGTGTTTTAAATAGAGTGGTAGGGTCCTCAGGTAGTATTGTATAGCTTTTGCGGTCAGACAGTAGACGTCGACACTCATTAGCATAATCATCTTTATTGAGGATGACTATATTGCCACCCTTGTCAGAGGGTTTTATGACTATCAGAGGGTCTTTTTCTAAATCAAATAACGCAATACGTTGTGTGTACGTCAGATTTTGTTTTCTATTTCCCTTTGGTAGTCCCATGATGTCTGTTGTTACTAATTTGACAAAGGTGTCTACATTAGAGCACGACTCAGATGGGGGGGTAAAAGTGGATGGATTTTTAAGGGTTGTGAAGGGTCCCTCTCCTATCCCCCTATCACATTCTACAGCTAGTTCCTCTAGCATGTCGATTTGGTCCAGTTCCCTAGTAGTTAAATTCTCCAAAGAAGTCCCCTGTATTGTCCTTGTTCTCCGTCTGGAGAAGAATTTATGCAACAGGAGCTTCCTGGAGAATAAGTTGAGATCTTTAATGCAATCAAACTGTACCAAATTACATGTCGGTGAGAAGGATAGTCCTTTTCTAAGTACCTCTATATGGTGAGTGTCTAGTTCCTTAGAGGAGAGGTTAATTATCTGTTTTTCTTCTTCCTCCCCCTGTAGGGCCTCCTCGTTGGTGCCTGTGGCTGGTAGCCCCATACCTCTCTGTCTCTTAGCAGTACTCCCCTTCCCCCGTCTGGTCTTCCGCGGCCTGTTGGGATATAGCCGCCTCTCCCTAAAAAAGGCTGTGACTCTACAATATGTTGCTCAGGGCCCCCTCTAAAATGACCTTGATATGCCTGGCCCTCTCCCTGATTATCGGGATCTGTGTCACTGGCCGAGTGTTCCCACTCTGTAGATGACTCTAAAGGGGTCGGGGTATATTTCCTCCTTGACGCTTTAATTTTATAGCGGAAGATATTCCCTTCCTTAAAATCTATGGAGTCTCTTACGAATTTTTTCCCTTTTCTGACTTTTATATCGGCCTTGAGTTTCTCAATATTTGTTTGCAATTTTTTCTCCAAATTATTAAACTCATCCTGCCCACTCCATGTCTCAATCTCTTTGCGTAATTGTTCAATATTAGTATTTGTTTTGCTTTATGAAACGTCTCGTCCGTATGGTATGCGGAGGGTGCCAGGTTAAGTCTCAGGCCTCGGGGTACTATGTCTAGTCTCAGATAATTCTGCAAGCTAGTGATTTCCCACCAAATTCTGGCTTGTAATTTCATTGCCTTTTCTAGGTCATTGAAAAAACATTTGATATCATTTTGGCCTGTACTGGGGGGTAGTTCGTAATCCAATGAGAATACCGTACTGGCCTCACTCTGCCAGGTGTCAAAATCAGGTGTGGTGGACAAAAAGCCTGCCATGCAGGAATAGTGCAGTAACAGTTAATGATAAGATCAATACAAGTAGAATGGTGTACCATAGCATGTATCACATAATACCAAAAGCCAGACGCATGTACCACATCTGGGGAGCTGGCAATCAGAAAAGAACACAAGTTCTTAATAGCATATATATATATATACAACAAGGGGTATTGCCGCTCTCCACCAGTAGTGTGTAGTATGAAAAATAGGGTGCATACAGGATAAGTGAATACATATAAAGGAGGGGGGGAGGGTACATAGAGGGTAGCCCAAAAAGAACCTATTTGCACTCGCTATTTCAGATAAATGGTTAGGAACAATTGAATCCTTGCTAGAAGCCCATACACCATTTAAAAATTCATATGAAAACATTTTATTAAACACTTATGCAAAGACATATATCAATTAATGGGTTAAAAATTAATCAGGGGTTAGGTGGGGACGGAGGGTGATACACTACAGTAGGTGCCTCCTGTGTGTGTATTATTATTGTACTGGTATCACATAGGTAGTCCTAAGGCACCAGTGGTAAAATCAGATACGAGAAATACTATAACAACTCCCTCACTGGGATGTGAAAGCTTCCCTATTGCTCACATGAAGCAGGGGAACAGACCTGTAGTATTTTGCTCCCACTCATAAACACACTGCTCAGCAACATTCATAGCCTGTTTTGGGGTATCAAATTTCTGCACACCAATTGTGTAATAACTACTATCATGTGGTGTTGCAGTCTGACTCGTGGACATGTGTCCTATCAAGGCGTGTGTTTTGTGTCCGTTGTGGAGCCGAGGGATACAGGCTTACGCAGCTGTTTAGCCGCTTGCTCCGTCAAACAGCGCTTGCTGTGGGTAACCCGGTCTTAATGTAAGCTTTGAGATGGGCTACCCTCTATGTACCCTCCCCCCTCCTTTATATATATCATCGAGATCTATGATTTTTTCAAATTTTCACCAAACCATTGTGGGTGGAAGCATTCGATAAGTCAAACTTTAACTAATGAGGATTGCTTTTTTCGCATAGCCCTCTTCCGGGAATTACAAAGTGTTATTGGTCTGTGCTCCTACCTTTTGCCGGTATGTTTGCTCATGGCGACTTCAAAAGGAGAAAGGTCGGGTTTAATCGATTTAATATTTGGATTTCCCGACCCTGCAATGTACCAACAGCGACCGGCATGCCAATACTATTGCAATAACGAGACGACCGTCACTGAAAACCTGGTGAACTGCAATCCTTGCTACCTGGTCCCACCTGATTACCAGTTTCAGCAGGCTCCTGTCAACTATAATGCAGACTACATGAGTGACCCCAGCTTGTATGCACAATACACCTCTGACATTGGCTCATCTCTAACTGGTTGGCAAAGTTTATAATGAAGGTAAATATAATGTACTCTACAGTATTAACTTTAATACCCAATAACACTACATGAGTGTATGCCTTCCATGTAAATGCTTGTACACAAGCACACTAGAGCGCGACTTGATGCATGCGCACTACCAGAAAAGAAACTTTGAAATCGTGCGTCAAAAGATAAATATTATTTTCGTGGGAACTCTAATATCGCTTTTTTAAAACGTTGCCTTTTTTACTTTTATACAGTCAGTATTTTCCAGGTTCACACTTTTAAACTTTGCCATGCTACAGGTATTATTTTGAACAATACACTATGCACTGTACTGTACTGTAATATGTGATCGATTCAATTACATGTCATAACCTGTACTAAAATTTCACAACATGATGTTTCTTACTTTTATTCCCCTACCTGGTTAATGGAAAACATTATCTGATGCATTTTGTTCATATTTAATCAATTGTAACTGTTATAAAATGTCAATTTCCTGGTTCTACTAGCATGCGCATTGTGAATCGTACTTAGAAATCCAACAGGATTTAATTTTTCTTGAGAAGGAGAGAATAATTGTGAGCTTTAAACAACACCTTATATGATGCAATGTCAATATTTTTTACATTGTTAAAATCACAACATTTTTATTTTATCAATGATGTTGCATTTTGCAGAAATATTACGCACACACAAACATGGTCTCTGGGAGTGATAACTTTTTATTACATTATTAAAACACTTCCACCAGTTGCTTATTAATCCTTCACGGTCATCCGTGCAATACTCTAAGACTGACCAATTCAGTTGCATCTCACCCCCCCCCCCTTCACGAGGCAAAGGCATGGGTCTAGCAATCAACACCTTCCATGGGCCATGAGAACACAAAGACAATGGTTTCAGGATTTGGCTGCTGGTAAAGAAATTTCCATTTCCTTGCTCCATGTGCATGCGCATTATGAATCGGGCTTAGAAATCCAACGGAAACCAAAAATTTTTTTTAAGGACATTCTTTTTTTTTCTTGAGGAGAGAATAATTTTGAGCTTTATACAAAACCTTATACAGTATGATGCTATGTTTTCATATTCAATCAATTTTGACATTGTTAAAAATCACAACATTTGTATTTTATTTATGATGTTGCATTTTGCAGTATAATTAGACTTTGCATGTGTAATTAATTCGGGTTAGAAACCCCAACAATAAATATTCATAACTTTTACTCTATATTTTTTTTTTATTATTCAATACCTTCAACTTTTGCTAGGCTTGGTCTGCTTTTCATACTGTTTATGGAAATGTCACACATACAGAAACAAGTTCTCAAAGGAATGATAACTTTTATTCAATTTTAAAACAGTTCAAATTATTTCTCTCTACTGTAATTCTGCACGCTCATTTGAGCATTAGAGCAAGAAGAAACTATTTAGTTTCATCTCCCCTCCCCCCCACTACCCTCACAAAGCCAAGCTAAAGGCATTTGACTTGTTATCCACACCTCCCCCGGGCAATGGGACCTTATAAAAGAAAGGCACATTATCTTTGAGCCTTGGGTTCTTGGCTGAATAATTACTTGGCCTCATTTCACATGCATGTGCATGGTCCTGCATTGTGATTTGCCTAGAATGATTTCACTACCAATGTAAATTTCAAGTCAGAAAAAATGCATATCTTTTTTTTTTTAAATTAGTG
>NC_134487.1:145812554-145892554 GCF_040206685.1 Ascaphus truei
TTATAGATGACTCCGCATTCATACTAATGTTAAAAACAACATATTGTTAAAAACAACAAATATCTCCTAAATGGCGATTACAGTAATGCCCTCTCGCATTAATAGATGGCCCCACACTCATACTAATATAAATAACAACAGTTATCTCCTAAATGGCGATTGTAGTAATGCCCTGCAGGAGTCAAAGACAAAGAGGATGATAAAACAAATTAGACAAAAGTGCTGTACAGCAAACAGAATAAATCTAGATTATATTTTAGTGACTTTTGACGTTACCTCTCTGTATACATCAATTAACCATCAGAAAGACACTAGAGAGGGATCAGACAATGAAGCAAGATCAGAGAGAATTTCTAATAGAGGGCATACATTTTGTACTAAAGCACAATGTGTTTTGGTTTAACGGCACTTGCTATCTGCAGAAGTGCGGCATGGCCATGGGACTAGGTTCGCACCCAGCTTCTCCAATATTTTCATGTCCCAATGGGAGGAGGAAAGTATTTGGTCTGGCCATCAGTTCAGTGCGAACCTAGTCCTCTGGTGACGTTATATAGATGACGGACTTTTTATTTGGAAGGGGAGCGAGTTGAACATTGACTCCTTCCTAAATCACATTATTAACAATGATATTAACCTTAATTTTACTTCACAATGCAGTCAGAAAAAAATTGATTTTCTGGCTCTAACTATTTTCGTTGAGAATAGGACACTGTAGACCAAAATCTTTTTTTAAAAGGTAGATTCGAATAATTATCTGTTGAATCCGAGTTGCCACAAGAAACAGTGGATAGACAACATACCATTTGGACAATTCCAGAAATTACGCAGGAACTGCACAGATTATAGAATTTTTAAAGAACAAACAGATATAATGAGGGAAAGATTCATTGAATGGAATTACAACAAAGGACTGATAGATAAAGCAATTGCTAGAGTATCTGCACTTAAACAGGAAGATCTGTTGGTTTCAAAAAGTAAAGAACAGACTAATGAGTAAACAGTTCCTTTTGTATAAAAATTTAGCCACACACATTGTATCCAGACACTTCGATGTGGTACACGCAGGAAGTACAGCAGGGCTAACATATAAAGGGATCAAACAGGTACCACGTAATTGGAGGGGAGGCAATAGACTCACAAGCCTTTGTAAACAAGAAACATATTGGATATATAGGCTAAAAACAAGTGTTCCGTCTGGTCTTAACGTTGATATTGACCTAGGGGCCTTTTTCTGATCTACTGTATGACCTTTGTCGTTATTTCACCAGTAAAACATTTAGGGGGCTATGCACTAAGCTCCGAGCTTTCGCGCCGGGCTGAAAAAAATGAGCACGTCCGATCAAAAATGAAGCCGGCGGCGTGATTCACTAAGGCCCTCAGCCCATTTTCTATCGGACGTGCCCAAAACTGGCTTATCGTGCGTGCAATGTTTTTTCCCTCTGCTAGTGCACTGAAACTTCCCTAACGCTAGCTGATAGAAAAAATGACTTCACTAAATCCAAGATGGCCGGCATCACATGGTATTTCAGCCAATCAGAGTGTGGAATTGGTTCCCACGATGTGATTGGCTGAAATACCATGTGACGCTGGCTTCGTCACGTCATCTTAAAGGCAAATGAAGCACAGCCATTCTGATTGGCTGGCATCATTCCCTTTAAGTGACGTCATATAAAAAAAAAATTAAAGTCGGAACATGGTTTGAACAGCCAATTAGGTGGCTGTTAACCATTTTGAGGCTAAATGTGACGTCACAAGCCCTATTTAAGGCCGTGATGCCTCATTTGAGCCCAAGAAGCCGACGAGACAACATCGGTTGGGATTTACCATGGGGTTTTTTGGATTGACAGAAGAAGATAGAAGATAAAGACGATCAAGAAATGGTGACAGATGAAGATAAAAGAAGGTGTTTAAAGAAAGAAAAAAGAAGATTTGGGTACCTGATCCGGATCTTCATGGCGGATGGCATTGGATGCTGTTGGAGGCCTTCAAGGTACGTGAGCTTCCTGTTACCCCGGGAGTCAGAGGGCCACAGTACTTAACAATATGTAAACCTGAAATCATGAAGACGGAAAAAAGAAGAAAGAAAAAAGAAGAAAAAAAGAAAAAAGAGAGAAAGGGGGAAGGGGGGAGGGGAGGGGGAAGAGAAAGGGAAGGAAGGAGAGGAGGGAAAAAAAGGGGGGGGGAAGGGGGGAAGAAAGTTTACTTTCAGAACAAGAAGTCCTAGTTGATGACATACCAGGGGGTGATTTATCATCCTTTCTTGATAATAAAAATACAGGTTATAGAAAGAAATCACTCTTCTGTCCTAATTTTGTTAAGGGTCCCCATCTGTGTACTTTTGAGAGATTGGTTGAAAGAGACTTGGCAATTCTGTCTCGGGGTTTCACCTATGGCGCCCCTACTTCAAATTTATCAATGTTGGAGCGAAAAGATCTGATTGATTTGCAGAAAGATGAGTCTTTAATAATTAAAAATGCTGACAAGGGGGGAGCAATTATTGTACAATCTTCCAAGGCCTATGAAATTGAGGCCTTGTGTCAGTTGAATGATATGGATTCATATTCCAAATTACCATCCAATCCCACAGTCCAATTTAAAAGAGAACTCATGGACTTGTTTGAATTGGGTAGGACTGTGAGGAGTCTGGGATCGCGGCGCCCGCGCCCTGGCTTCTCCTCACCTTTTTTAACCCCCGCTGCCGTGGTGTGTGCCCCTCGCTGGCGCCGCTTACCTTCTGCTGCTCTGGGGGTTCCCTGCCGTCCTCAGAGTTCTCTCGGTCCTGCAAGATCTTCCCTCTCCCATGCGGCTGCCATGTGTCCCGGCCACGCGCGTGAACACTGCGCGTCGGGTGAAGATAATTTATTCACTGCTCTAGCAGTGAAACCATGCCTCCAGCAGACTAATAGGACCTCCTGCCAAAACAAGAGTCCTCACCTGCCTGCCAATCAAGTGGACCTATCCAGGATGGCTTCACACACTCCTCCGGGTCTGCCCCCACCTCTGATTGGTCAGCCACACTTTATAATGCCTGTCCTCCCACTCACTCATTGCTCGACATAGTTTCCTCTAGGATTACTACTCTGGCATTCTCTCTCTTATTCTCTCGGGTTACGACTTGGCTTGGCGGACGTCTGTCTCTGGCTCTCAACCCCTGCTTGGACAACGACCTTCCGGAATTCTCCAATCCCTGACCTTGGCTAAAACGGCAACGACGATGGCACTTCTTCACCGGTACCGGCAAGTATTGCTAGCTAACATCACCTGGCCTGGCAACGCCTAATTCACCACACTCCGGACACGCTCCTTTTGCTGCGGGTGTGTGCCCATATATGTTCCTCACCTCAGTAGAAGGGACGGGTCTGGTCTGCGGGCAGCACCGGCGTAACAAGGACATTGCAGGTCATCAATAAAGATGAATTTGACTTTTTGCTCATCCCTTGCCCCATCGTGCCGATATTTCACCATTTCCCAAAGATCCATAAATCACTGGAGAACCCTCCGGAGCGTCCTATCATCTCCAGCATTGGATCTTTGGGAGATGGTTTATCGCGGTACGTGGACTCATTTCTGCAACCACTGGTTAAATGTTTACCTTCCTTTATCAGGGATACAGTCAATCTCATTAAATCTCTGAGTGAAATTGAGTGGTCTCCATCATACCGATGGGTGACAATGGATGTCTCGTCACTTTATAGAATTATTGATCATGACCAGGGGATGGCTGCTGTCCACCACTTGTTACACAAATCAAATTATTCTGGAGCACAAAATATATTTTTATTAGATTCTATTATGTTTTTATTAACACACAATTACTTTATGTTTGACACATTTTTTTCTTCAGGCACGGGGTACTGCAATGGGGACATCTTTTGCCCCATCGTATGCAAATTTATTTATGGTTTTTGGGAGAGCACGCACATTTATGGCACTAATAATTCACTCCGTAATCATATAATTTTTTATAAAAGAAATATCGATGACCTCATCCTGATTTGGGATGGGGATAGTGACACACTTGATTTATTCATTCATATATTGAATAATAACTATTATAATTTAAAATTCACTTTTGATAGTCACAAAATTAATATTAATTATCTAGATATACACTTATATATTGATCTTTCCTGTACCATCCAAATGGAGGTTTACAGGAAAATCAATTCACGAAACACTTTTCGTAGGTCAGACAGCAGTCATCCCAAATCCTTGATAAAAGGTATACCTAAGGGTCAATTCTTTAGGTTAAGGAGACTTTGCTCCACAGACAAGACATTCAGACATCACTCTAAAAATCTAATACAAAAATTTAAAGAGAGGGGGTATGATGAAGTTACTATAAATAATGCTTATAAACATTCATTAAGTACAAATCGTAATGATCTCATTGCTTCCTGTGGTGGTAAATCAAAGAAATCTAAAAAGATGACCGGTGGAGCTGATTATAAGGAAGAGGGTACAACACCTTACTTTGTGACTAGATTTAGTAACCAGGCCCAAAAAATGAAAGACATTATTCGTAAACATTGGGATGTGTTGAGTTTAGACTCTGACCTCCTTCCCTTCGTCGAAAAAGGTCCAAAGATAGTCTTCAAAAAAGCAAAGACATTAGCCAACCATCTCTCCCCTAGCCTTTTTTCATCAAAAGCTAGTACAATATTTACAACATTAAAAACAACAAAAGGTTTATATAAATGCGGGGCGTGCAAGATATGTAAATATGCCCATCCTTCAAAAACACTTGTAGTTAAAAAATTGAGACAACCACATGTCATAAAAACATTTATTAACTGCAATACACAATTTGTAATTTATTACATTTGGTGCAAATGCAATAAGGGTTATGTAGGCCGCACTATCAGGCCCCTAAAACAGCGCATGATGGAACATGTGAGATTCATTAAAAATAAAGATCTAAAGCATCCAGTCTCCAAACATTTTGTAGAATGTCCCCATGGTGGTATTGATAACTTTAAATTTATGGCAATTGAACATGTTGAGGCCCACAAACGTGGGGGAGACAGACTAAATGCCCTAAACAAGAGAGATATGCTCTGGGTGTTCTCTTTGGATACTTTCAATGTCGACTGGGAGCTTCAACATTTTTTACATTAATAATTTTTGTTGCGTTGATAAATTTTTATTATAATTTTTTTATTCTTTATTCTCCCCCTTTCTCTCCCCCACTTTTTTTTCCCTCCCCTCCTCCCTTCCCTTTCTCTTCCACCTCCCCTCCCCCCATGCAGTTTTGTTTATCCAGCAGGCAATTAGTTAAGCTTAGTAATAGTAAATTTGAGAGCTTGTATTGGTGGCTTAGCCGTCACGTTATAGGGGAGTAAAAGTTTCTCTATCTCCCCGTGTTGCCTGCTTGTTTATAGTAATCAGCTATTTCCAGTACTATTATTACTCAGCGTCCCTGTGAGAGGGGGCGTGTTGACTCTCATAGGTTGAGAGCGCCGATATGTCATTGTGGGAGGATGGAATTGTGGGTATTTAAATTTCATTTGTGTCTTGTATACTTTACTCTTTGACAAAGGTCCGTTGCGGCTGAAACGCGTCAGAGTACTTGCTGTTGCTGTTTTTATGTGCCAATAAATCTTTTTTGTTCCCAGTATTTTGCAATTTTGGTCCCACGTTTTTTCCAAGGCAGCTGCACCGCCAACCACAAACTTCCTGATCTGTGTAAATAGCAGACAGCTGGGCAGAGTTACATGCCTCCCTCTTCTTCTGATTCTCCAGCCAATAGCTATTGATATTACAGTATGCTGGGGACAGCTGTCTCTAATCCTGTACTTTCTTTTAAATATTGAGTCTACTCCAGCAGTCTCCACACTCCGTGAAGAAGCCGCAAGGTGAAACACTTGTAGAGTGGGAGCTGCTGCAGTGACCCTGAGACTTAATTTTGTGGCACATACTCCTCTGCTTACTTTGGGACTCACAACAACACGGATTCTGTTATCTGGCGGAAATTTATGTCTGGCATTTTGAGTTATACTACTGCACTCTTCATCTCAAGGGGGGGGAGAGTATACCATTTTTTCTTCATCCCCTATGCTACATCTGATGGACTTTACATGCTATTCGTTTATCTAAGACTTCATGTTATCCTGGATACATTTGGACATTTGCTCATTTTTATGTTAGGATTTTTTTGGTGACACTTAGATCTCTTTGTGTTATTTTTTTAAACGGATTAATCCATCTTCACACATTATTCCTAGATTTCTGCACATTTCCCACCACGGTGGGTTAGCTTTACCTTTACGGTTTCCATCTTGCAGTGTGTGTGGTTTATACAGTATGTGTATGATATCATTGTATTTATTAGTGTGTCCCTTAGGTCTTTTGGTTTACATTGTGACCGGACGGTCTTGCTGATCCAGGGAACTAGTTCCCCTGGGATCTCACCTGACACTCTTCTTGCATTAGCCGGATATTTGTGTATAGGGTTAGACTTTCTGTATGGGCCATACGTTATATGTAATCACTTTGTCTATTTCAGGGTTCTACTTTGTGTTTTTATTATGTTTTAGTTTGTTACAATTGAGGACATTAAAGTATAATTTTTTGGGGATTTTGAGTGCTCATTTTTTAGACTTCTTGTGTCTATTTTGTAATATATATATATATATATATATATATATATATATTATATATATATATATATATATATATATATATATATATATATATATATATATATATATATAATATATATAATATATATATATGGAACAAAACAAAAAACAATGAAGTAGCGCCTCTAATATAACCTGAACTGAAGCTATTGAAAATAAAGAACTATTATCCTAACAGTGAATATGCCTAGTGGGGCAGTATGATGATGGCTAATACACAATGATAAGAACTTATAATCTCAAAAGGGATACAAGTAAATGATAATATATAATATCTGATTAAAAACAATAATATTTAATATGAATGAAAAAATAAAATACTAAATAAAAAATTCTTAAAAAAAAAATGAGTGAATGAAAACCTTAAAAAACCTTTGAAAAAACAAGTCCTGTTCCAATGTCAATTGCATCCAGGTATTTGCAGCCCGTTTCAAAGGGATCACCAATCCCTGACCAAATCTGTGAAAAAAGAAAGGAAAAAAAAGGCGCACACCTAGTGCATTAACGTGTTAAAATATATATTAAAGGAACATAAAATCAAACAAATGCCCACTCACAAGAGTACTGCAATAATAAGCATTTATGAGATTGGCTCTCATGTGCCAGCAACGCGGTCCGCTCGGTCCTCTCGTGACCCTCCTTCGTGTAACCGGATAGCCGGAAGTAGAATCCCTCCTATTGGTTGCTCAGCAAAAGGAGTCCCTCCGGAAACCAGCAACTGGAAATCCTCTGTGCCGGTTGCAGAATCGCGGGAGACACAGGAGCCAGCGTCTCACATCCAACAGCAGCAATGTTCATGGGCAAATGACGGCCACAATCAGACCACGCCCTACGTGTTTTGTCATCGATGATGACTTCATCAGGGGATCAAATGATATATATATGGAATACAAATTTTACCAGTTGTGGAAACTGGCACGGCCCCTAGGCCCGCTGGACGGTGGTCGCGGAGCCTGCTGGGATTGCCTGGGTTGGTAATCCCAGGAAGAGGAAGGAAGGATGAGAGCGGGAATGTCCTGTCCTTAATGTTGGACTTACAGAGGAGAGATTCTCTGAGCTCTCGTGGGGCCAAGCTCCTATAGGAAGGAAGGATGTGAGACTGTGCTGAAGCGGGGACGTCTGCTCCAATCCCTGGAGTAACAGATAATCGAAACACTTTACTGATGTGTTCAGACACTATTTATGTTCAGCTATAATAGTATCTGTTTGGGGTGGTAACCAGCTTAGCTGTCCATCCAGTTAGTAACGGCTGAAGTTGCATGTACAGTTAGTCTCCTAAAAGGAGTAGGATTTTATTTTATGATTTTGTTTTGAAATTAAGGGACGGTGGGCCTGTTTGTATTGTTTATCCCTGTAAATAACCCCACATAGAGAAATACTGCTTTTCCTGCCTACCGCCCCTGACAGTGCTAAGGGAAGGGAAATATATAACTACTGTAAGAAAGAATCCCTCTAAAGCACTTAAGTATAATAAGCAAATTTATTAAACAACGTCTATGAAAACGTAAATTAAAACAGTCCCTGGGAGCCAGAGTAAAAAACAGACCCTCTAAAAACACAATAATGGTTGAATCTAAGTTGATACAGAGATACAATGCAACACACTATGTTAGTTAGACCCCGAGATGGTAAGCAAATGTGGGAAATAATGACCATGGAGATTCGGGCAAAAATGTGCCCTTCCCCTACCTAGACCGTCCGGTTACATGGACTAGAAATTGAACCAAAAATATCCCTTCACACATAACCCAACAGCATCAGTAACTGGTGCTGGTATTGCAATTCTGTGATATAATGGTAGCACACAGGTGGGATGTAAAACAGATAATAGGGATTGTAACAGCAGAAACCTGAAGGAATCTATTAGTAGAACGCCCTAGTTTTGGCACAGTCAGTAAGTATAATAAAGTCCAGGAACTCCTTAGAGTATGAACAATCTGAAAAGTACTTAGCTGGTTCCCATTAATGCATGATTCAGCTGAACAAAGAAGTAAGCTGGTTCCCATTTATGCAGAAGCGCGGTTCAGCTTGGCAGATGCGCGGTTCAGCTTGGCAGTAGGGTTAGCTGATTCCCATCAGTGTGGAGCTCCCATTCAGCTGGGCTAAAGGGTTGAATCCATAGACAGATTCTGCAGACGTGCCGGGTCTGAGTGGACTCCCACACAGGACATAAACTAGAGCTGCCCCATATACAGGGCTCGACAAATTGTACAAAATGTTGCTCGCCGAAAAAAAAGACACCCACCCTGTGGCGAGAATGGGGTTAATCGGGCCCTTACTAAAGGTATTATACCAGGCTGATTAACCCCAACTCGTATTGGGAGTGAAGGGGTTAAAAGTATATGCATGACACTGATGTATTTGCCCCTGTCCCAGCCTTTTTATCACCATTTTGCAGGCTGTTCCCTGCCTGCAGTAATAGAATTACACACAACGTGTGCTATACGGTTTTCAGGCACAAGATGGCATTGTGAGCGTCGAAGCCAGCGTTGATTGAAGAAGCGTGGCTGGATATGGGAGGTCTGTTTGAAGTATACTGTAGGTATCCATTTTCAAGCATTCGACCCAGTAACAACAAGTTCAATTGAATAAGTGGCTTGCGGTTAGATTTGAAGTGGTTTTCTGATAAAATGTATCCGTGCCTTGTTAGCTCGCGTAACTTGAAAGGCAGAGAGTCTATTGCCGTGGGAAG
Organism: Ascaphus truei; assembly: GCF_040206685.1. Classification (NCBI taxonomy): domain Eukaryota; kingdom Metazoa; phylum Chordata; class Amphibia; order Anura; family Ascaphidae; genus Ascaphus; species Ascaphus truei. The sequence goes on from NC_134487.1 coordinate 145,821,888, forward strand.
TTGGTCAATTGACGTGAGACGTACAGTAGGTGAACATAGCTTCCCACGAGTAAGCCTTCAATTAAGCGGGCTAACTCGCGAACAGAGACAACTAGCACTCTAATTTTTGGTGTGCAAGTCCAAATAAATAAACCAATCACACACATGTAAAAATTACAGTGTGACACCACCAGGACATGATGTTTTAATAAAGTGTATAATACTGTAAGTTTTGAAATGTACCGGTAGGAACAGTTTTTTCTGTAAGCCCGGGAAAAATCCTTTGGCATGTTAATATGACAGGGGTGAATTAGCTGATGGTATTTTCCTTCCTATACTGCACCGACACACTTTATTCGAGCAAATACCCAGTATGTACCTGGCAGATACCTGGAATACGCCGCTCCTCACCTCTGACAAGCCCCGTTGTGTTTGCCTTCCCAGACTGGGTTCATGCCTGGCTGACGGGCGGCTGATCTGTTAAATGATAATGATTAGGATTTAATAGGCTGCAATGTTTCGCGTGTCTACCAGATGGCATAAATTCATGAATTGTAATGCAGTATATATATATATACTGTGCAGTATTGCAGCCAGCGGGAATAAAATGCTTCAATCTCTGCTGGAAAATACCTCAATGCACTCGGGCAGAAAACAGTCACAAACCTCAATACACCCGGGTATACCCGAATTCGTGGGACTAGCCGAGCTCGAATAAAGTGTGTCGCCAGTGTACTTCAAAGACCCCCTGTTAAGTGGGAGACTTAAGTCTAGTGAAGTCATTCACAAAAAGGAAGCACAAAAAAGGAAATAACATCCGTCAAAATTGAAAAACTTTATAAATTGACTCAATATTACATAAAAATCACACAATTATATTACATGATATAATAAAAAGATCTGATAGATCTAAGACCCACACAGTCTATGCACTAAAGGAGCATTCCCAAATCACAACCCGCTCAGAACTATAGATGGAAAAATTTAGGGTGAAAAAAGAGATGTTCCTGCTTACATATGAAAAGGAACACACCCCGTGCAAGACTGGTGAGCATCCGCAGCTGGCTGGGCTTCCGCGTCACGTCCGCTCCCTACTGCATGATGGCGTCATCTCTATGCGTTCCGCGTCTTACGACGCTTCTTCAGGAGTTATCCTAGCAACACTCATGGTTGCTTATTATAGCAAGACAGACATTTCCTCAGCCAATGGGATTGCCTTGTTAGTAAAAAACCTTCCAATCACTGTTACATGATGCTTGTGTGCAGAAAAAGCAATCACTAGCTTGCTGAACTATCAGTAACAGTACATGGTTAATTGACAAACTGAGACAAATGACAACACAAATCATTATCCACTAACAAGACATATATGCATAATGACAACACTACAAAATCCTAATATAACCTATAATACTCCCTAATGGAGTTTAATAATATAATCCACACTTATAAATATCAATTGAAACTAAGAAATGACTATATCTACATTAAAGGAATAATTAATCTAACTATTACTAAATGCATGACGTATTATGAATATCTGTAAAATAGAATGAATCTAACCAATAATTAAATAGCTGTTGTAAATAAAAAATAAGAAACTATTACTTTGCATAAAAATAATAAAATTGATAATAGAATTAACACGGATAATGACATAAATGAAAACAGGAATAATGCATATACAAGAAAATAAAGGAATCTTATTTGAGGAATGGGACAAGTTCTATTAATTCATTGAGCCCACCTGGCGATTTACTCCCCAATGTAAAGATCCAATATTGTTCTCTTGGCAAGAGTTTCAAATCGCGATCCCCTCTTCTGGGATCTCTTGCAACTACTTCCACCCCCCTAAAACGTAGTCCATTACTTTTCCCTTGGTGGTGAGTGAAAAAATGCTGGGATAAATTATGAATTTTCTTCCCTCTATCTAAGTTACATTGAGTATTTTTGATCCCATTGATACTGCTGCGGCAGCTTTTATTCGAAGAAATAGCCGTTTTTTCCCTTGCTTTTTCCTGGAATGCGACACTCTTCACCTGGCGCATGCCGCGTTCATTTTGCGTTCCCAGCCACGGGTCATGCGCAGCTGACGCGCGGTTGATGCATTTATTGAGAATGGTTCGGATTTAATAGGTTGCAATTCTTCGCGTGTCCGCCAGATGGCAGATATTCATGAATTGTAATGCGCATGCGCTTCAGTAATGTGTCGACTTGCAGGTGTTTCGTTTAAAAAAGGTACCACAGTGTGCTATTGTAACTAGCCTTGAGACTGAAGTAAGAGGTTACAAAAATGTATCAATTTAGGCTTTTCATATTAAAGAAAGACAAAGACCAGTTTCGGTTACAGTATTCTCTAGAGACCCACCCGCCATGAGTGTTCAAGTACCAAAAACCCGACAGAAGTTACGTGTATTTGATATGGGCCGCGATTAATGCAACAGAGGATAAGATGGCAACAGATGTTCAAATTTATCAGTATTTTGTCGAAAACTATGACTTTTACAAATTTTCGCCAACTCCTCATACATGGAAGCGTGCAATAAGGAAAAGGTTATGTAGCGATCCCTGTTTTTATCCTTTTGAGCCACAATTTGTTGGAGGGTATTTGTGTGTATTACTGGCTTTTTCCTGTATCTATGATCATGATGACGGCAAAAGGCGAAGGGTTGTGTTAAAACCAACTAAGAAACGACAGTCGCTGCCAAGCAATGCACCAGCACTGGCTTCCAATGACGGTCCCGCCGTCAGTGACAACCCTGAACCTGAGCCGGATTTCGCGTGCAGTTTCGATCAAGCTTGCATGTACCTAAGCATTTTCCAGCCTCATCAGCTGACTACAGGTGGACTAGTCCCGCTGCAAACTATCGACGTGGATGATCAAGAATGCTGGACTGGCAGTGAACCGGCGCCGGCGCCAGCTGAATGGGAAATTCTATGGTGAGTATTGTTGCCGTATTATTTTCTGTGTTTTTTTTATTTTGACAATACAGTATCAATATAGGTGCGATTCAAAAATCAAGCGATTCTCCTGTAAGCAATATTATTGGCTGAGCGGCTTCTACAGTACTGTACTGCAGATACTGAACTATTGGTGGAACGCTAGGCGCATGCGCATTGGAACCTTCTTGAAACGCATACAGTATGGGTGTCATTACATCGACGGTAGACGCATGTGAATGGGAGACGCCCCCAGAGAAAATTTTGGTGGGACTGGCTGGGAACTTCTTTAGGGGGCTGACCATTACAGTAAAACTTTTCTTTTTTTTTTCCTCAGAAAAGAAAACGGCTAATGGAGGGATTTCGATGAATAATATCGCTTTGTGTAACAATGCCTGCTGAATCGGATTTAAAAACCCACGTACCGGAGTCTACAGTTTAGTGGCCTCTGTTATTGATTAGGATAGAATACTGAACCTGAAACAGTATGCTGATGTTTTCCGGCCGTACAGTATACTGTACAATACTTTTTTCTATACAGTACAGTATACTGTGTAATAAACCCGAAAAAATATAAACTATGCATTTTGTGTCTTCTATTTTTTTGTAATACTCTTATACTGAGCATGCCTACAGTATACAGTGCAGTATGCCCCGACATTCTAGAAACACTGTATTTTGTTACAGTAGCAAAGGAGCAAATGGAACAATGTAAAACAAATCGACATGTTCTTTTATTGGTGGAGTAAGTACAAAAACATTAATTTACAAATACTGTACAATGTAGAAACATTTTAAGTGCACAGCAATTCAAAACATCAACAGGTGTATGGATTATACAGGTAACAGGTGCTACATTTGTGAAAACATTTATGTCAGTCAGTATGGTTTACAGTCACATGTTTTAAAAACAAATTCTTTATTCATAAAATAAGCAAAACGCAACATCTCCTTTATAAAAGAACGACAAGTCAAAACATATACTGTACAGTGGGATGTTGTGCAAAACAGTCTGCACCACTACAGTCCTTGAGGGCAGCAAACAGGGCGGGTTTTCAGGGTAACCTTTGAAAACCGTGCCTGTTTGCGGCCCCCAGGGACTGGAATTGTGCAGGTCCTGTGTGTGTGGACAGCAAGTTAAAAATTTTCTGTATAAATACAAGTAAAAAAAACACACAACAACATCTCCTTTATTTAAGTACAGCAGGTCAAAACATGTAGAGTACAATACAGTTCAGCACAACAGTATGGTCTTACAGAAAGTCCTCTGCATTGTCCGTGCATGGCCTTACCTGTGATTACAAAAAAAACTTTATTCATAAAATACATTATACAAACGAAACATCTCCTTCATTAAAGAAACATATAAAGTACAGTGGGATGGTATGCAAAACTGTCAGTCAGACCTGCACCACTTCAGTCCTTGAGGGCAGCAAACAGGGCAGGTTTTCAGGACAACCTTGAAAACCGTGCCTGTTTGCGGCCCCCAGGGACTGGAATTGTGCAGGTCCTGTGTGTGTGGACAGCAAGTTAAAACATTTCTGTATAAATACAAGTTAAAAAACACACAACAACATCTCCTTTATTTAAGTACAGCAGGTCAAATCATGTAGAGTACAATGCAGTTCAGCACAACAGTATGGTCTTACAGAAAGTCCTCCGCATTGTCCGTCCATGGCCGATTCCTTGCATGGCGCAAAATGCCATTAATGCAGTCTCGAACGCCTTTCATTACAGGATCTGTAATTGGATAAAAGCGCCGCATTTCATCCCGAATGTTCCGTCTTAAATTGGCAGGAAGCGCCTTTTTTACGCGATTTCTGTCGTAGTTCATTTTGAAGACCCAGTCGCAGTACAACGAGTAGGGAACATGGTGCTTAAAAAGTAACAAGACATACTTGTGGGGTGCACCAGCAATCTTCACCCTATACTTCTCCCTGAGCACCGGTGGCAGATCGCACAGGGTGATGTCGGGCACCGTATCGATGCGAGTGACTGTAGGTTTTTTGGGAGCGGGTGTGCTTGAGGAGACGGGCGATGGTAGGTTGTCTGGGAGGAAGCTTTCCTCCGGTCTTGGTCGGCATGTTGTCTCCTGGCGTGGTCTTGACGGGGTTGTCATGTCCTCCTCAATGGCATACATGTTCTTGTGGAGGGGGTGCGCTTGGTGATGGAAGGGGGTAGAAGGTACCATTCATCACATCCATGTCACCCCCCTGCTCCAGCGTCGGGGAAACAGGGGCATTAACACCGAGCAAATAATGTATGCCCGCTATGTCAGCCTCTATCTTCTCCATCCGTCGATCTATCCGTTGATCCATATGTTGCATCCGTTGATCCATATCTAGCATCCATTGATCCATATGTATCATCCGTTTATCCATTTGTAGCATCCGTTGCTCCACATTTAGCATTGTCTCCAGAAGCAGATCTATCTTTGCTAGCACAATAGAGTTCCCGGGGAGATCCACACTTATCCCATTCAGCATCCGGTCTAACGAGCTGCTTCTTGTGCATGGCGTGTGAACATCTGGGTGGATGGGTGCAACGGAGGATGAGATGGGGGTTCCATAGAGAGAAGCGGCAACGATGTTGAAGAAGAGTGGAGGAGGTGACCTGTGGATATCCAGTAGAGGAGAAGCGGCAGCGTCGTCGAAGAGGGATGAAGAAAGTGACCTTTGGATTGTGGGCGAGAAGCAGAGTCGTCTAAGAGCAAAGGAGAAAGTGACCTGTGGATTTTAGAGGCAGCGTCGTCGGATAGAACTGGAGAAGATGGCATATGGGTTTCCGGGAGGGCGGCGGCAGCATCAAGGACGAGGGGTGGAGAAGACGGGCTGAAGATTTCTGGGACAGCGGCAGCAGAGTCGTCGAAGCGTATGTGAGGAAGTGGTCTGTGGGTTCGATGGGTTGGCTGCCAATCGTTTTGCGTCGAGAGTACATCGCCGTATATCTTCTTGACATAATAAGGCTGACATCTATGAAAACCCTTAGCCTTTGGGGTCAGCAGAAGGTTTACTTAATTGGCCTTAGCCTGTCGCTTTTGCCTTGGCGTGGAAACGGCAACCACCTTTTGCTTTTTCTGCTTGACAGGCACGGCAGAGACGAGTGGGTTCCTGCGTCCTTAGAATCGGGTTTGCTCCATGGAAGCAGGTGGCACAATGCAGTATCTGGACAAGGGCAAGTTCAGATAAAGATCATCAAGTGGTGGGCTATGCAAAGTGTGTAACCTTTTATGCATGGCGACGAGGTACAGTTGTTGAAAGTGGGCGTACACTAATGTGAGTCATTACCGTATAAATACACCATCCATTTTGTGGATTCACTGCACATTGAATACACATCGACTAAACATTGAATATACATTCTTTTATTTGTATTTCTTTCTACTCGCAGCAATGCCTGTTAAAAAGATTTCCAAGGAGCTCAGCATGCGAATTAAGGAGATGTACACGAGCGGACACCGAATTGCTGCTATCCAACGCTGGCTAGCTACTTCTGGCATCGTTGTGCCAGCAACCACCGTGAGCTATCATGCACACGGAAAAAACAGAGACCGCAAAAGGGCACCAAGGGTAACTAACGCGTAAGTATATTTATACAACTTAAAAATAAAATTAATTTTTATTTAAATCTAATATTTTTGTTATTTCTGTTGATTTATATTACAACAGTATATATATTTTGTATATTTATATTTATATCAGTACAGTATATATATTTTGTATATTTATATTTATATCAGTACAGTACAGTATATATATTTTGTATATTTATATTTATATCAGTACAGTATACAGTATATATTTTGTAAATTTATATTTACATTACAACAGTATATATATTTTGTATATTTATTTTTATATCAGTACAGTATATATACTTTGTATATTTATATCAGTACAGTATATATATTTTGTATAATTATATTTATATCAGTACAGTATACAGTATATATTTTGTATATTTATATTTATATTACAACAGTATATATATATTTTGTATATTTATATTTATGTCAGTACAGTATATATACTTTGTATATTTATATTTATATTACAAAAGTATATATATTTTGTATATTTATATTTATATCAGTACAGTATACAGTATATCTTTTGTATATTTATATTTATATTACAACAGTATATATATTTTGTATATGTATATTTATATCAGTACAGTATATATACTTTGTATATTTATATTACAACAGTAAATATATTTTGTATATTTATATTTATATCAGTACAGTATACAGTATATATTTTGTATATTTATATTTATATTACAACAGTATATATATTTTGTATATTTATATTTATATTACAACAGTATATATATTTTGTATATTTAAATTTATATACACTGGCGGCACACTTTATTAGAGTGCGGCCAGTTCCGCAAGCCGGGAGATTTCCCGGCTTGCTAGTGGCATCCCCTCGGCGTGCCGCGCGTCACCGATGCGCGGTCACGCATCATCGGGTGCCTGCGCCCCCTGCACGCGCGTCCAGGGCTCCCCGAGGGAGCCCTGGTGTCCCGCGATGTGGGGGACGGCGGCAGGGGGTTCCGGGGGATCCGGCGGACCCAGAGAGGAGAGGGGGAAGCCCCGATCGGCGGGCCTCTCCTCCGAGGCTTCGGCGCGCGCCCGGGACATCCCGGCGCGCGCCAGGTTACTGTCGCGGCTGAGACCGGGCAAATGCTCGAATAAACTCGGCCGCGACAGTATACATTTTATATTGCTGCATATTAATAAAACAATATATTTTCTTTACATTGTACGGAGACAACTCTTCTGGTGGACAAAATAAGTGAGGAGAATGATGAGAAGAGTGCATTAAGGGTCAAAAACACTCTGCAGGTAAAGCACAGTCTGACTGTATACGAGAGCAGCATAAAGAAGATGAGACGCAGCATTGGATGGAAATATGGATGTGTGAGGTTAGTACTGGACAGTACAGGAGGTAAACGTGTTGTTTAGGAAACTGTACTGTACCGCTAAAATTATTTATTCCTTGTCATTACAGAGCGTACCCCATGATACGGGATGCAAACAAAATCAAAAGAGTGGTTCAGGCCCAGGCATGGATCGACAGTGGGGAGACTTTCCAGGATTGCATCTTCACTGATGAGTCTACTGTGTCGCTGGAAAGATTTGCAAGCTTTGCATTCCACAAAAAAGGCCGCATATCTTTGAAGCCGCGGCCAAAACACCCCGTGAAGCTGTATGTGTGGGGTGCCATCTCTAGGCGTGGACCAGGATGCATTGTCATCTTTGAAGGTAAAATATATCAAATATAATGTAGCCTTATGCACTGTACTTTACTAGTGTAACCTTACTGTATGCACTGTACTGTACTATTGTGCAGTTTTTTGAGCACTTTTCTTTTCTTGCTATAGGAATAATGAATAAAGCTTTCTTCCAAGACAACATTGTCCCTGAGATAGTGCAATATATCACACGTGAGTTCCCGGATGGTCACCGCTTCTACTAGGACAACGATCCGAAGCACACCGCGTCAACAGCGCATATCCTTGAGCGCGGTATCAACTGGGTGAAGACGCCAGCGGAGTAAGTGCAGTAGACCGTGTCTCATTTTTTTCCCCACTGTTTTTACTGTGTACTGTATCTCTTAAACTAATTGTCCTTTTTTTCCAATGACAGATCGCCAGACTTCAATTCGATCGAAATGGTCTGGCATCAGCTGAAGGACCATATCCGGAAAGTGGTGAAACCCTCCAAAAAGGACGAGTTGTTGAAAGGTATAATGAGTTTTTGGAACGATGTACTCACCGTAGAACGCTGCAATAAATATATAGACCATATTGCCACTGTGTTGACCATTGTCATCGCGCGTAATGGGCAAGCATCAGGAAAGTAGTGCTGTGCTGTAGTATTGTAAGTACAGTATGATGCAAGTAAGTATGGCACAGATTTTTTCTTTCCCAATAGTCAGAGTATACAGTAGTTACAGTTTTTTCTTTACAGAGAGAGCAGCACCAGCCATTAGGTTACATACAGTAGTATTTAACAGTCATCAGAGTATACAGTAGTTCCAGTATACAGTAGACTAGTTTGACAGTAATACAGTAACTGCCTACTAACTGGTCATTTTTTTTCTTTTCAGAGAAAGCAGCACCAGCCATCTAAAGTAGTACTACATATCACACAATGCCATAATACAGTACGCACATACAGTAACTGCACTCATTTTTTGTTTTCTTGTCGTTTCAGGAAAAAAGGGTGGCCTGGGGGGAGGTGGGGTTTTGTGTCCAGTCTAATCTGTTTGTACAGTCAAATGTACAGTATATAAACAGCAGTATTGATGTACACAAAACCTCTCCTCTCTCAATAAACTACTGTACTGTACACGGAATGAGGAACAAGATAACGACGGAAAAAATAATATTACTATGTACAGTATACTGTGTATATATATATATATATATATATATATATATATATATATACAGTATACATATATTATACATTACAGTGTATATATATTATTACATAATATTCTTATAAATGTGCATAATTCATGTTTTTTCATGTTTTACAAATGTTTTCTAAATGTTTATCCAATTTCAATCTGCCAGAAGAACTTAATAAAGACTGCATTATGTATTATTCATGATTATTTTTATATTTGTATTTTTTTGTTCCTGATTAAATAAAATAAATATTTATTCACATTCCTGGTAATCATAATCATTGACAACCACCCCCCACCCCCACAGTACAAGAATGAATGTCAAAACAACATGAATCAGTTAATGTTTTTTTTTACTCTCAATTCTCACAATGCTGTGCAAATCAGATTTACATTTCAAATTCGAGAAGGTATTTTCCAAAGCGTTACCATAAACAAAGCCTCAAAGGGTTGGTGGCGGGGGGGGGGGGGGTTGGGTGAGTCATGTGCAATAATCAGCTAGCTCCCATCTCAAAGAGGCTTAAAGTACACGCAGGCGCAGTGAGGCGATTGACGCTCGGCTAGGGACGGATTAAAAACACAATGACTAACTTCAGAAAATGACTGACTCTGTGGAGGTGTCTGTCGAATGACTTTGTGGAGAGGGGGGGGTTGGGTGACTCAGGCGCAGAAAGCAGCTAGCTCCCATCTCAAAGAGGCTTAGAGTTCATGCAGGCGCAGTGAGGCAATTGACGCTCAGCTAGGGACGGATTAAAAACACAATTACTAACTTCAGAAAATTAATGACTCTGTGGAGGTGTCTGTCGAATGACTCTGTGGAGAGGGGGGGGTTGGGTGACTCATGCGCAGTAAGCAGCTAGCTCCCATCTCAAAGAGGCTTAGAGTACACGCAGGCGCAGTGAGGCGATTGATGCTCGGCTAGGGACGGGTTAAAAACACAATGACTAACTTCAGAAAATTAATGACTCTGTGGAGGTGTCTGTCGAATGACTCTGTGGAGAGGGGGGGGTTGGGTGACTCATGCGCAGTAAGCAGCTAGCTCCCATCTCAAAGAGGCTTAGAGTACACGCAGGCGCAGTGAGGCGATTGATGCTCGGCTAGGGACGGGTTAAAAACGCAATGACTAACTTCAGAAAATGAATGACTCTGTGGAGGTGTCTGTCGAAAAGAGTTTGTGTGTGCATGGGGGAGGGATGAAGGATTAGTTGTGCTGCAGTTCAAAGAAATTACATACTGTAGAGTAGAGTACAGTAATTTCAAAAGGCAGTTCATCATAATAATTTGGTCAATAAACCCCCAAATACAGTACATAAAAAGCAAGTCACTTTATCTCCCTGTGCCTCAGGCACCAAAAACATACAGTAGATTGTGAGCTCCACGGGACAGGGAGGGACCTGTGCCTGCAAAATGTCTCTGGAAAGTGCTACGTTTACTGTAAATAACAGCGCTATACAAAAACATGCTATTATTATTATTATTATTATTATTATATCAAGGTGATGCTCTGTGCAAATCAAATTCGAGAACGGATTTTCCAAAACATTGCCGTAAACAAAGCCTCAAAGTTCCCGTCTCAAAGAGAATTACACGCAGGCGCAGTGAGGCTTTGTACTGTACTGTAGCTCGGCTATGGACGGATTAAGAACACAATGGCAAGATTCAGAAAATTAACGACTCTGTGGAGAGGAGGGTGTTGGGTGACTCATGCGCAGTAAGCAGCTAAGCCGCTAAATAGCTCCCATCTGAAAAGGATCACACACAGGCGCAGTGAGGCTTTGAAGCTCAGCTATGGACGAATTAAGAACACAATGACAAGATTCAGAAAATTAATGACTCTGTGGAGAGGGGGGGGGGGGTTGGGTGACTCATGTGCAGTAAGCAGCTAGCCCCCATCTCAAAGAGGCTTAGAGTACACGCAGGCGCAGTGAGGCGATTGACGCTCGGCTAGGGATGGATTAAAAACACAATGACTAACTTCGGAAAATGAATGACTCTTTGCATGTGTCTGTCGAATGACTCTATGTAGAGGGGGGGTTAGGTGACTCATGCGCAGTAAGCAGCTAAGCAGCTAAATAACTCCCATCTGAACAAGGATTACACGCAGGCTATGCTCGGCTATGGACGGATTCAAAACACAATGGCAAGATTCCAAAAATTAAAGACAGCCGCATGAAGTTCAAAGCTAAAGACATACTTTAATTTCAAAAGGCAGTTCATCATAATAATACACCCCCAAATACAGTACGTAAAAAGCACACAAATCAACCATGTGCAGTCAAACGCACAAGGTCGCAGACAAAAGCTACAGTAAGATGGTTTTTGCAGGCTTGTGGAAAAAAAATTACAATAAAAAAATTTTTTTTTGGTCACTCACTCAGGCAAGCAAGCAGTGGTGGGCGAAGTTACAGGCGCATGCGCAGTAAATTCCTGAAACCAGACACACATTCAAAGGAATGGTTTGGGTGAAATGTACTGCATTGCACAGAAGATAAGAAGTTGAAATACCCTGCAGTGCAGTTAATTATCCTGAGCGAGGGGAGAGCGCTGTATATGCAGAAATGTGACACTGTTATAGTACTGTACACGCCTATGCGTTTCAACAATTTTCAAACGAGAAATACTGTACAGCAGCACAGCACCGCAAATGCATGTATACTTTAAATATGCAAATTTACAATTATTGCGCGCGCACACACAGACTGTGTACTGACCTAGGTGGAACCGCGAAGGTATTAGACTTCCAAGACAACAGCTCGCAAACGCCCCCCCCCCTAGTTTTACATGGCATTGCAGTATTGCAGACAGCGAGAATAAAATGCTAATATCACGAGCACGAAAATAACGCAGTTCACTCCGGGCGAAAACGACACAAAACCGCACATAACCGGGAAAATCTGAAAATCACGGATCTAGCCGATTTCGACTAAAGGCGGTCACCACTGTATGTTCATCAATTCTAGTTTTAAGGGATCTGATGGTTTTCCCTACATATCTTAAAATGCATGGGCAGTTAATTACATACACCACAAAGGATGTGTGGCAACTAATGAAATCATTAATGGGATGTTCTTTATTTCTAGTGTCACATATACTTTATCTCGTGACACAAATGCTCACATCACACATTTGCCACAAACAAAATTTTCTTTAGGTTTTTTAAGGAAGTTACAACGAGGATATTGCATTGCGGTACTTTTCTTAAGTGCACTAGGCGCCAATACATTTTTTTAATTTTTTGCTTTCCTGAAAGCTATTTTGGGTTTAGTAGTTAATTGGTTATGTAACCCGGGGTCCATATGAAGGACACCCCAATGTTTCTGCAATATTTTCCTAATTTTCATTTCTTGATTACAATACCCTGTAACAAACAGAGGTGTATCTCTGTGTAATTCTCCCTTGCCAAATTGAACAGGTTTGGCCTTGGGAATTAAAAGTTCCTCTCTAGGATATTCCCTACTTTTCTCAATTGCCATATCAATCATAGTGGGGTCATATCCTTTATCAATAAACCTCTTGGCTATTATTTGAGATTGTTCGTCAAAATCAGATACTTTAGAGCCATTTCTACGAACTCTTAATAGTTGGACGTATGGTATATTATTTATACCGCTCCCCACTGCGTGATGGCATCACCTCTACATATTTCGCGTCATGTGACGCTTCTTCAGTAGTTATCCTAGCAACACCCATGGTTGCTTATTATAGCAAGACTGACATTTCCTCAGCCAATGGTATTGCCTTATTAGTGAAAAACCTTCCAATCAGTGTTACATACTGCTGGTGTGCAAAAAAAGCAATCACTAGCTTGCTGAACCATCAGCAACAGTACATGGTTAATTTACAAACTGAGACGAATGACAACACAAATCATTATCCACTTACAAGACATATATGCATAATGACAACACTACAAAATCCTAATATAACCTATAATACTCCCTAATGGAGCTTAATACTATAATCCTCACACATTCTCTTTCTATCCATGCTTCTCCTCCTTGCTTCTGGGGATATCTCTCCCAATCCTGGTCCCTGCCCTATTCCTACATGTGCTCATCTTCGCCTGCCAATTGCAAACTCTACTTCCTCTGGTGTCAACCCCTCCAACCTCATACCCACCTCCTGCTACCCTCCCTCCTCTCTCCCTTTCTCCTGTGCCCTTTGGAATGCCCGCTGCCTTTCTAACAAGTTCCTCTCTGTACATGACTTTTTTCTCTCTCACTCTCTGCTCCTATTTGCTATAACTGAGACCTGGCTCACTCAGTCTGACTCTGCTCTTTAAGCTGCCCTCTCCTATGGTGGTCTTTCCTTCTCCCAGACTCCGCGCACTGATGGCAGGGGTGGAGGCGTGGGGCTCCTGCTCTCCTCTATTTGCCGTAACCGAACCCTTCCTATTCCTCCATCTCTTGCTTTTCCCTCCTTTGAGGTTCACACTGTCCAGATTTTCTCTCCTCTCCCTGTCCATGTGGCGGTCATCTATCACCCACCTACCTCTACTCATCCCCCTTCTGCCTTTCCTCTCTCACTTTGAATCCTGGCTCTCTTTCTTCCTCTCCTCAGACTCTCCTGTACTTCTTCTTGGGGACTTCAATTGCCACATTGATGACCCATCTCTCCTTTGGACTTCCCGCTTTCTTTCTCTAACCTCTTCTTTTGGCCTTCAACAGTGGACTGCAGCCAGCACCCACAAGGATGGCCACTACTTAGACCTGGTTTTCACTAAAAACTTCTCTCTCTCTCTGATTTCTCCATTTCCCCTTTTCCTCTCTCTGACCGTCACCTCATCTCATTCTCTCTATCTCGCCTCTCCCCTTCTCCACCTCCATCTACCCCCCGGTTCTGCAGAAACCTGCGCTCTATTCACTTACCTGACTTTGAGTCCACTTTACGCTCCTCCCTCTCTTCTCTCAGCTCTGCTACAGACCCTGACAACCTGGTCAAGAACTACAACTCTGCCATGTCCTCCTCTCTTGATCTACATGCCCTGCTTTCTCTCTGCCGCCCTCGCCCTTCTAACCCTAGACCCTGGCTAAATTCCCACACGCGCATGCTGCATTCCTCCACTCGTTCCTCTGAACGCCTCTGGAGGAAATCTCATACTCTCGCAGACTTCCTTCATACAAATTTATGCTATCCTGTTTCAACTCTGCCCTTTCGCAAGCTAAACAAGCCTACTTTTCTTCACTAATCAACATGCACAAGTCTAACCCACGCCGACTGTTCTCTGTCTTTCATACTCTACTCAAACCACCCTCAGCTGCCTCTCCTTCCTCCATCTCCGCTCAGGACTTTGCTGACTATTTTAAGGAAAAGGTGGAATCCATACGTCAGAACATCCCCTCCGTTTCTTCCTCCCTTCCTACAGTACACCTCTTTTTCCACTGTCTCAGAGGAGGATGTGTTGCTGTTGATCGCCTCTTTTCCCTCTACCACTTGCCCTCTTGAACCCATTCCCTCCCATCTCTTAAAACCTCTTGCTCCTACTATAATCCCTACGCTCACACACATTTGTAACTCCTCCCTCTGCTCTGGAAACTTTCCATCCTCCTTTAAACATGCAACAGTCATACCATTGCTCAAAAACAGAAAGCTTGACTCTACCTGTCTTTCTAAATATCGACCTGTCTCCCTCCTGCCTTTTGCCTCTAATCTCCTTGAACGTCTTGTATTCTCTCGCTTGCTCCATTTTCTCAACACCTACTTTCTCCTAGACCCTCTAAAATCTGGCTTCCACACTGCTCACTCCACGGAAACAGCCCTCACTAAAATAACTGACGACCTCCATGCTGCCAAAGACAGAGGTCATTACACTCTGCTCATATTACTCGACCTCTCTGCAGCATTTGACACCGTTGACCACCCTCTTCTCCTTCACATTCTCCATACTCTAGGTATTCAGAACAAAGCTCTATCCTGGATCTCATCCTACATCTCCCATTGTACTTTCAGTATCTCTTATGCTAACACCTCCTCCTCCTCTATTGATCTCTCTGTGGGGGTACCCCAGGGCTCTGTCTTGGGACCTCTTCTCTTTTCTCTGTACGCACTCTCTCTAGGTGACCTAATAACATCTTTTGGGTTTAATTATCACCTCTATGCTGACGACACACAAATATACTTTTCAACACCTGACCTTACACCTGCTGTACAAACCAAAGTTTCTGAATGTCTCTCTGCTATATCATCCTGGATGGCCCACTGCCGCCTTAAACTCATCATGGCTAAAACAGAGCTCCTCATACTTCCTCCCAGACCTGGCCCTACAACCTCCTTCCACATTACTGTTGGAACTACAATCATTCACCCAGTAGCCCAAGCACGCTTCCTATGGGTCACACTCGACTCCTCTCTCACATTCGCCCCTCACATTCAAAACAATTCTAAAACCTATCGCTTTTTCCTCCGCAATATAACAAAGATATGCCCTTTCCTCTGTTGCTCGACTGCTAAAACTCTGACTCAGGCCCTCATTCTCTCCCGTCTTGATTACTGTAACCTCCTGCTGTCCGGCCTTCCTGCCTCTCACCTGTCTCCCCTACAATCTATCCTAAACGCTGCTGCCGGAATAACTCTACACTTTCCTATTCTGTCTCAGCATCTCCCCTCATGAAATCCCTCTCCTGGCTTCCGATCAAATCCCGCATCTCACACTCCATTCTTCTCCTCACTTTTAAAGCTTTACACTCTTCTGCCCCTCCTTACATCTCAGCCCTAATTTCTCGTTATGCACCATCCAGACTCTTGCGTTCTTCACAAGGATGTCTTCTTTCTACCCCCTTTGTATCTAAAGCCCTCTCCCGCCTTAAACCTTTTTCACTGACTGCCCCACACCTCTGGAATGCCCTTCCCCTCAGTACCCGACTAGCACCCTCTCTATCCACCTTTAAGACCCACCTTAAGACACACTTGCTTAAAAAAGCATATGAATAGCACTGTGGATATTCTGAACACATGATACATAAAGCTTGGCCCCCGGCAGACGCACTTACCAGAACTCCCTCCTACTGTCTCTGTACGTTCTCCCTCCCTACCAATTAGACTGTAAGCTCCTCGGAGCAGGGACTCCTCTTCCTTAATGTTACTTTTATGTCTGAAGCACTTATTCCCATGATCTGTTATTTATATTATCTGTTATTTATTTGATTACCACATGTATTACTACTGTGAAGCGCTATGTACGTTAATGGCACTATATAAATAAAGACATACTATACAATCAATACAATACAATCCACACTAATAAATACCAATTGAAACTAAGAAATGACTACAGTATATCTACATAAAAGGCATAATTAATCTAACTATTACTAAATGCATGACGTATTATGAATATCTCTAAAATAGAATTAATCTAACCAATAATTAAACAGCTGTCGCAAATAAAAAATAAAAAATTATTACTTGGCATAAAAATAATAAAATTGATAATAGAATTAACACGGATGATGACATAAATGAAAATAGAAATAATGCATATACAAGACAATAACGGAATCTTATTTGAGGAATGGGGAAAGTTCTATTAATTCATTGACGTGACGACGGAAGTTCAGCTAGCTGCAGATGCTCACCAGTCTTGCACGGGGTGTTTTCCTTTTCATATGTAAGCAGGACCATCTCTTTTTTCACCCTGAATTTTTCCATCTATAGTTCTGAGGGGGTTGTGATTTGGGAATACTCCTTTAGTGCATAGACTGTGTGGGTCTTAGATCTATTAGGATCTTTGTATTATATCATGTAATATAATTGTGTGATGTTTATGTAATATTGAGTCAATTCATAAACTTTTTCAATTTTGACTGATGGTTTCTCCTTTTTTGCGCTTCTTTTTTGTGTATGTGTTCCGGTTTGACTCTGCTGATCATGGGAGAGTGGGAGCAGCAGAGGGATACCATTGTTTTCTGAAGACAGAGGGATTTTTGGGACTGCGCATACTTTTCTTTCTGAAGTCTAGGGAAGTGTAGGGATGACAAGCCTCAGAGATCCAAAGTGTGAAAATGGCCGGGATGTTGCTGAGTGCCAGATTCTGGTACTCAGCATGAACCATTCACACCTTGGGGCCAAACCCCAGACTAAGGTTCGCCAGTTAAGCGGTGTACCCCAGGTATGCTGTCGCATGGGTGTCAAGCTAACACATGCGCAGTGCAAACAGGAAAGCCTTTTTGCCCAGTTTTGCAAACTACGGGCAAATCAGAGATTGGTGGGTTAAATGTTCCCACGGAGGGGATTGGGCATGCATGTTATAGATAGGTCTTTGAACCCTATAAGACTGCCCGCCGAGCTATCCCCTGTGTGATTCATGACATATCCAAGCTTTACACAAGATTCTGTTCAAGTACAGTGGTAGCAGTTCCAGGAAGCAAGGGGTTAACAGCATCGTAACATAGGATTTACCCCTACTTCAGGAATTTAATAGCTCTGGAGACTCCCGAATGAATTCTACCGAACTACTACGAACTTTCTTAATTTGGCCGTGTTATTAGGTTGGCAACTTTCGACCTAGCCAAAAGAACTTTAAGCCACAGACTTTATTTCTGCAGCTTTCATGCAAAGGACAATTTATTTTGTTTCCCCATCCCAGTAAGTGTTGTTTTAAGTGTATTCTAAGGTTGTCATGTGTTTGTCTATTAAGGAAATAAATTACAATTTATTTTGCCCTCCTTGTCGTGTTCAATCGAGAATCCAAAAATATAAAAGTGTTGATAAGTTCTGGTCCACCATGACAGGCTTATAGTAACTGGTGATTGCAAATAGCTGTGTGATGCTCCAAACTCCAGACAAATCAATTCGCAATCTTTAGGTATTATAGAATAAAAAGCATAAGTGTGATATCCTCCATGAACAAAAAGAGATACCCCACTTTTCCACTGGAATAGTATATATATGACTCCACATTTATTCCGAATAGCTGGCCAGGAATCCACTTGCACTGCAGTGAGAATCCACACCCCTGGTGTCCAGTCAAAGTAGTATCGGAGTGGATATACAAAAGATATAAAAACCAGCGTGTAATAACTCACGTTTTTGTGCGGTATAGTTCTTCAGATATAAGCATCCATCTTTCAGGATATCCGTGTGCCTTCGTCTTCAGCAGCTTCCAGATGAGGAAGATAGAAAACAAAGCACTACTTCACTAGTGCATGGTAAACGATAGGTTAAATCAAGTGCGTGCCCATAAAAAGTTGTTTATTGGTTCCAAATATAAAACAGCTACATGGAGGGGTCCAAGGGCCAAGACACCTTGAGAAAGACCAACGGTCGAAACGTGTTGGTGAGGGCCACTTGGACCCCCTCCATGTAGCTGTTTTATATTTGGAACCAATAAACAACTTTTTATGGGCACGCACTTGATTTAACCTTTCATTTACCATGCACTAGTGAAGTAGTGCTTTGTTTTCTATCTTCCTCATCTTATAGTAACTGGTGACCAGTTTTGTCGAGGGGACGGCACACGGCCTGGCAAACACCCTGTTGGTGGCCCTGACCGCCAGCGCCCCCCGCCCCTAAATAATCCTGCACCCCCCAGGGCCCCAGTTTGTGCACCGCTCAGAGGATTCGCAAGACACACCTACACACTGCAGCCGACACACTAACGTGTCGCGACACACAGTTTGGAAAGCTCTGCTCTAGGTTTATTTCCCAAAGGTAAAACTAATATTTTCAATGACCCCTCATGTACCCCTAGGGTGACTGTGTGTAGGAACATTGTGCTTATCATATTTGGGATGCATACCTGATGCCGTGTTTGGGCCCCAAACCTTCTGGAATGTGTATAGTTTCTGATCTTTATTTAGGAAATTCTTACATTTATTAATTGTGTTCACATCTCCAGTATATACTGTATGAAGGCTTGTTGTGACCTCTATTATGCTAAATTAATTGCTTTTTCTATGTGTATATTTATTCTATCATCCACTGATGTTTCCTTATCTGAGTGAACCTGTAACAACTTCATTATCAATAATACAGTATACATAGTTAACTATTATCTACAGTCTGTATTATATATAATGTATTTAGAGGTGCACAGTCTGATATTATAGCTCGAACCACAAATTGCTTTTTTTTGCCCTCAAATTATTTATTTAATTTTCTACAGAAGTACAGGAGTATCCAGTACATTATATAGAGATGTTTTGTTTTGCTGAATGATTATCTCTGTCTAAAAATCGCAACATTTTATTTATACCCAGGTGGGGTCAAATATTAACAGGTACAAAGTTGCCTACAAATTCTAACACATTTATATACACATCTGCTCTCACCCACACCTCTCTTCCACCTCTTCACCTGCTAATGGTGTTAACCTACCTGATTTAATACTGACTAACCTTAAAACTCGACTCACAAATCAAGCATCCCAATAACCTGCACTCATGGCTGTTGCCGCACACCCACAGTCACTCCTACCACCCATTGTGGCCAAGCACTGCAATCTACATCACTAATTCCCTCACCTGCTGTCTCTGTAAGTCTCCCAACATACCACTTAGATTGTAAACTCTTCGGGGCAATAATTTCCTTTCTTATTGTCTGATTTTGCTGTGCTTATTGTATTATTATAATTCCATGTACTGTATTCTTTGTGAAGCGCTGAGTACACTTTTGCCGCTATATAAATAAAGATATAAATACATACAAGTCGTGAAGCTTATTTTCTTTAATTCAGTATGCCTCATTCCCACATCATTGTTAATGATTTCTATAAATCATTTGAGCTCAAACTATTTCTCACTAAATTTTCATGCAACTGTTATGATTTATTTCTGAATCTATAAAATGTATACCTCTGGTTGTTAATAAATAAGGAGTAACTATCCTTAAGAAAGTCATAATAATTCCTTTGCTTCAGCTTATTTTTGCTTTTTTTTAACCATTTTGTTTTTTTACTTTTCATAAGAATTCATCACCTTCTTAAGATTCATTTAGTCAACCTTAGCCTTTTTAATATTCCCAAATTACACATTTGAAATCATATCATTCTTCATTACTGCTTTTTATGCTTCCCAAAACAAATCAGGATTGTCAGAATGATTTTGGTTGTTATGATTATGTAGAAATCATGTATTTTTGACAATCTTCAAAATTCTGGTTCTGAGCAAGGAAAAAGAGATATTCAATTTCTATCTTCTTGACTTTGTATTTTACACCATACTTTATTTGAAGTTGGTCTGAGAACACATTACTCTCTATTTTAGTATCCACTGACTAGGTAATAAAATGGTGACGCAAAGATGTGGAAAGCATCTTGCTGAATTGACATCTCATTTACATGTTTTTTTTCAGGAAAAAAAAAGGTATGCAAATGAGATGTAAACCGTGTGATTTTTTAATGATGGATAATTTAGGAGATTTTGCATTGATAACAGAGTTTAATTAATAAGTTTTACCAACCTGTAGCCCCCTGTAAACAGCACAGGCTATACATATCTTCCTCATACTGTGGTAAGTCCTGTTAAGGGCAGGCACCAGTAGTGATCATGGGTTTTCCCCCTTCAAGCCCTGCCCTGAGTGATGATGCAGGCCCCTGACTCTGCTGCAGGCATGAAACAGAGGGGAGGTCCTGCTGACATCATGAGGGGTGGGGCTAAGACTATTTAGCAGCCCATTCCTGTAAGTGACAGTTAGTCTACTCTGGAGTCTACTAGGGAGTGGACTCTGGAGTCTGTCCTGGGAGTGAGAGGAGTATACCCAGCTCCATCCTGGGAGCAAGCAAAAGAGAGAACTCTAGCCTATTACATTTGGAGAGCGAGCCGAGTTCAGGTGGACCAATGCCCCTCACCCCGATGATGGGGTGATGGGGAGAATCCATCCCCCACTCAGAGGATACCCTCTGAGGTGGGAAGTGGGGTATTGAGGCCCCAGCACAGTCCATCCTGTCGGAGTGCACAGTTGGAGGGAAGGAGAGGAGGAAAGGCCTGTACAGAGTGGAGGATAGTGTGAGCTGTGGACATTGCTGTTGTTGTTGTAGCTGTTTGTGCTACTACTGCCGGGCGCTGTTCGGAGCAATAAAGAGAGACATTACCTTTTTACTAAAGACTGTTGTGTGATTCTGGAGCATCCACCCTGGGAGCAGGGGTCACTCTTCTATACGGGTCCTACCCCATACCCTGGGAAGGTATAGAGGATGGAGGCGCTGCACCACCACTGAAAGCATGGAGGCTACTACCCCAGAAGTCTGGTCCTGTGATCCCCCACACCACCGCGGGAGACTCAGGCCCTCCTGTTCCACGCAGGTACGCACCACCCAGTACATGTAATCCGCCCTCACACACCCTAGATATGACAGATGAGTCTAGGGGGGGGGGGGGGAAGAAGGGTTACATACCTTATTATAACAAGTTAGTACATTGCAAGAAACTTTCCCAATAAAATAATGGATGTACAGTACAGTACTATAAATTATATTTTGAAACCCTAAATATATTATATGAATAATGTAACTCCTGTAAAGATAAATTATTTAAAAAAAAAAAAAGCTTTAGAAAGTTCATTATCGAAGGTTATATGCATATTTTTTCCAAAGATTGTTTTGGTAATATTACATACATAAGTTAATTGTAATACATGGAGTCCATTATATCCCTAATAAAAAGGAACACTGCCTTATAATAGATCAAATATATATTTACTTTGTGCATTCTAGCAGCCCCTGGAGTGCAATGTCCATCGCTACATTTCTTGCACTTTGATCTGCACGGCACTCTCCAAAAGGAAGTGGGAATAAGGGACTATGTTTTATCTTTCCTTGTTACAGATGGATAAACTGAAACATAGGGAGATAAAAGGATTTGAAATCAATTACATAGTGTCAGCAAACTCGACAATATGGGCAGGAATAGAACCAACAACTTTAAGCCATTACCTCAAGCACCATGTTACATATCCTTCCTATTTCTTTACAAGATCGCTGTCTTGTCAATTACTTTATTAAGAAATATTTATTTTAAACACTTTACCTCTTTGATAAATTTTTATAAAGATCAACAGAGTTTCCAAAAAGTGCTTTTTATCAGTGTCTCCTTTGTATTTCTTTTGCTTTAGGAATTTGCTAAAACTTTCTGATATATGTTGGTAAAAACTGATACTGTAAGCCAACCTAACTTTGTTTAAAATCATTTTGAATACAGTATGTATTGTTAGATTAAAGCAACATTTTCTCCATCAGTAAAATTGTTTCTGTATAGCCCCACTTTGGAAATTACTAAAAAGTACATTATACCAGTTTACAGTTTACTAACGAGAATCAATTTGTTGCAGTAACATGATCAGTAAACAGATAACCTGATCTGTTTTCAAGGTCACAAAGCATCAGGCTTAATTAACAACAACAACTTAGCATTTTTTTGTAGTATTGAACATTTTAAATCTATTCTCCATGGGCTTTGCATTTGTGTTAAAAAAAAGCACCTTATGAAGTTGCACCAAGTAGAAATTACTTTGACAATTGCATAAGTATTCTATTTTATATTAAGAGTGGGCACTTTCACTCATGTATTCTAAACAATTTTCTGGTTTTGCGGGAACTATATATGTTTTGGTTTAATTACAATATTTGTTGTTGTTTTCTAAAGCAGGAAAAATTAAAAATATTTGAAACATTTTCCAATTTCAAGATTTTGCACAAAAATTCACAGATAATTTATATTTTCAAACTCAAACATTTACATTTACAAAAAAAATTATATCTGCTTACTGTACGTATGAGTGTTTCGTTTTGAAAATGTATTTTTGACTAGGATCTAGGAAAAATCTGTGGCCAGGAATCTGAGAAGGGTTATCAGAACTACATCCAGAGTGAATTTTCATTGACATAAATAGCAGTGAACACTGGATCTACTGGTAGCCTCGATACCCATTATATTTAAATATATAGCTGTAAAATAAAAAAAATGGGGTAATAACCAATGTTCTGGTTTGTAAATACTGTACATAAAACAAAGCAAGAAATCACAAAAATAAAATCATGGACATTGAGAGCAGAAAATATAACATTTGTGTTATTGCTACCAGAGAGAGAGAGAAAAGATGCATACTTTTATTATTATAAGAATCATAAAGTGACTGGCTTGTAGGTTTATGAATCCATTAACAGTGTTTGGAATGTCCAGTAAAAATGTTAAATTGATACTTTGTTTTTTTACAGTGGCTTCATTTTACCAACTAGTTTGACTATTTTCTAAATTGATGTAAAGCCTTAGAAGCCTATTCTCATAGCTCCGAAGTGTGGCAAATCCCCTTCTAAAGTGCCATTTAGCAGCAGTTTTGCATTCTTACTATTCTGTAAGCACTTCTCACATATCCAATCCATGTCTAAAAAAATTTTTAGAATCAGTTTCACTCTTGTTCTGCCAATACTATCGGTTTGTCAAGAAAGCCTCCAGCTCGCATTTTATTGAAATTCTCGTAGCTTAGTTATGCAAACCACTTCTAAAATTTCATATTTATTTCACGCAAACTCAAAGGTGGTGAGATTGATAATGCAACTTACATCTAGAGTTTAAAATGTGGGTTTGGCTGGGAGAGGGAAACCCATAAATCCGACTGGGTATGGAGTTGACACCACCTCACGTCATTCCGCTTCTAAGGCAAGTACTAAGCATGCCGTTTTGCTGTTAAACCATGCAGGTTGTCACTTTTCATAGAAGCAGTTTAGAAGATGCGATTTGGAATAGAAAATATTTTCTAACATTTAATTTTGCTACTTCTAAACATCCCAAACCGCACGGTTTGGTAATGCTGATTTGGAACTACGGGAATAAGCCCCTTAGACTCAATTTGATTTCAACTATAATATCTTGAGTCCCTTTAACTGTATTTCTGATTTGTCCTGCATCAGTTATGTAGTGATGCTGTCCTTGCACGTGCTACCTTTTCCGTGGAGACATGCTTCCTTGCAAATCCCTGAAGACAGAAAAGCCCAATGCTACATCCAATGTGACAAAAATACATTGTGAAATACTTATATATTCTCTTGAAAAAGACTTTAGTTAAACCTTTTGGCAAAAAGCATTATAAGCCTGCAAGTCACATCAAGGCATGACCAGTGACCAGGTCCTAACACTACCTGATAAAATTCTCACCTTTATTTGGAGGGAGAATGACCACATTGGGTCTGTCTAAACACAGGAACATGTAAACTAACTAACTAAATGACCATTTTTCAAGACAATATACGGTTTAAGTATTTCACTGTGTATTTTTGTCAGATTGGATATATAATTGGCATTTTTGTCTTTTGTTGTATACATGTGGCCATGCTCAGTAGCACTCCTTTTGAGATAGATTGTATACATATGTATATATATATATATATTTATATATATATAAAGCAGAAAAAAGCTGTGTTAGTCCAGTTGCGATAGTGCAGAATAAATTAGTTCTTCGGTATTAGGTGATACCTTTTTTATTGGAGTAACAATTTGTGTCATAGGACAAGCTTTCAAGAGTTCTCCTCTCTTCTTCAGTTCAGCAATACTGATATACACAGGAATCTATGGCTAAAACAGTATATAGAGAAAAAAACAACAGATATGTACTGTAGATAAGGTAGGGTGTTTAAAGTGTTTGAAGCCAGGGGAGGGTGACAAGGAAAGGTGGGGAGGGGGGGGGGGCTGCTGGTAATTTAATGAAACAGAGAATGGTCACCAGGACCTATACTCATAAAGTGGGTAAAAACACAATCGATTGAGACAATCTGAAAACAGCAGCAGCAGGTCAGCACAGATGGATATAGCAGATAGTAGCCAGGGCCAGTAGGTAATAAAATGGTTAATCAATGGAGAAAAGCATTCCACAGCATGCCTCTTTGATATTGTGAACAAGAGGTTAAAGTGCGCAGCTAGTAAATAAAACGTGATAAATAGTGATAAAGTAATTAAATAATTAATTACGTGACCTTGAACAGAGCGTCTGCAGCTGTGATGGAAGGGGGGGCTCAGGAACCCCCTGGAGCTAACAGATAAATACAAAAAAGACACAGCGCACAACGCTCATAGTGCAATTACAAAATTATATTGACATGAACAAATTATTAGGTGAGTATTGTGCGTACATCAGTGCAGTTAAAACAAGCAGTTTCAATACTCCGCCCTTGCTGCTCTCCTATTGGCTAGGAGAGTAGAAGGCTTAACCAATGAGTGACGATCGCGGGGTATTTAGAAACGACCTGAATCCACCTAAAATCAGTTCCTGATGAAGAAAACTGCTGTTTTCGAAACGCGTAGGACATTCTTGCCAATAGCTCTACCTTCCAACCAGTACTCTACTGCGCGAGCTGACAGACTGAACGGCGCCAAAATCGGCGACTCCCCGCGGTGACGTCATCCACCAGGAAGTGTTGCACACGGAGGGGAGTGAGAGTACCCAGCTGGTGTTCAGCCATTCTCTGAACAAACACTGCATGGGCCAGCAGCTCCCGTTCGACTCATGCTCTGGGGAGCAAGGACGCACAGAGGCTTTCCATCTGCCCTACTGAAATCCTGCCACAGAGCCATCAGCGATTCTACCCCTGTGAGGACATCTGTTCCAGTCATTTGAGGCGTTGGGTAACATATCCCGAAACTGCTTGTTTTAACTGCACTGATGTACGCACAATACTCACCTAATAATTTGTTCATGTCAATATAATTTTGTAATTGCACTATGAGCGTTGTGCGCTGTGTCTTTTTTGTATGCCTCTTTGATGTAAGGTGATAGATACACCAAAGTCTAAATCCCACCAGCCAGTGGAGCATTTGATACAGTGTCCTCCTGTAGTTGTGAAGGATAAACCACACTGGACTCTCAGTAGCAGCAGCCAGATAGAAGAACTGCTGTGAATCAAATGACTTCACAGCAATGGCGGCGCCACGAGGGGTAGGGAAAGAGGTAGCTGTGGGCATGTAAAGTCTCCGGATAGCAGCACAAAGCAAATTCAAACCTAGCCTGGCTCCGCCTGTAGTATGCGCGTCACCGCATGCTGACATCACACGCCATATGTATGTGTATGCATACACACACACATATATATATTTATATATATGTGTGTGTATGTATGTATGTATGTATGTATGTATGTATGTATATATATATATATATATATATATATATATATATAAAAATATATATATATATAATATATATGTAGTGACATAGTCGCAGGATAATGGGCAGCTTTCTGTCTAATTTATAGAAGAAAGTGCAGACTTAGTATGGAAGTGATCCATTGCTGTATGCTGCAGCTACTGCTGTGCCAGCCTTTATTCTAAAACTTCTCGGAGCTATTGTCATTGCATCTCCTGTATTCCACGCATATACATTTTGCATCCCCCGTGTTCATGCTGCATTCGTGCTGCCCAGCACCCACGGTTGATCCGCGTGGATCTATTTAATTATACTGGTTTCGGATTTAATTGGGGCAATTCTTCGCGTATCTGCCAGGTGGCAGATATTCATGAATTGTAATGAATTCTAATGTGTACACTACTTGTGCTACATTAATGTGTTGACTTGCAGGTGTTTAAAAAAAACAAGTCTACCACAGTGGTCCATTGTGAATTGACCTTGGTATTGAAGTTTATGTATCAATGTAGGCGTTTCATAATAAAAACACAATGCTTTGTGTCTTTTTTACATTCTTTCTCCTGTCCTGCACAATTGCCGACCGGATGCAATTAGTACACGGCAGTACATGTGAAAAAGACCTGACTGTACTTATACATTTTTAATATGTTCTGCAATTAATGCAGCAGGTGATAAAATTGCCACAGTTGCTCAAATCTATGAATATTTCATCGCAAAGTATGACTTTTTCAAAATTTCACCTGATGCTCGTGGGTGGAAGCGTGCAATAAGGAAAAAGTAAAATAGCGATTCCTGTTTTTTTTCGTATTGCCCCTGCACATGGAGTTAGAGGAGGGTATTGGTGTGTGATGCCAGATTTTTCCAGTATCTTTAATCATAGAGACTTCAAAAGGAGAAAAGTCAGGTTTAATCCACATAAGATTAGTCAATCCCTGGCCAGCAATGTAACAGCGCCTGCACCGGCACCAGCACCGGCTTACAATAATGATCCGACCGTCAGTGAAAACCTGGTGACCGGCAACCCTTGCTATCTGTCCCCACCAGGATACCTGCAAAACTTTCTCGACCTTTGAGAAAGCGCGATCACGCGCGAAACGTGCGTCAGGTGACCAGAACGTGGTGACATCACCGCACCCAAGATGGCGCCTCCGCGGCTGCAGCTGCTACTTTGAAACCGGGACACTTCTTCCTTGGCATCCTGCCTGCTTTCCCTTCCACTCGGGGAAGCAACGAAGGGGCTATGAACATAGACAGCATCCAGGAGCTAAGTATAATACTTGACTAGCCTGCCAGATGCCCACGTCTAGGGAACTGGGACTACACTGCACTATATACTCTGCCTTCCTCCCCATATAGCCACCATTCCATAATTATATCACCCGTGCAGGACATAGGGATCAATGGTTTAATCCCCAACACTAAGGGGCTGAGTCTGGGGTATTATTTACTTACTGTGAACAGCATTAGCTGCTCATGTACTGTATATGCTCACATGTACGGAGACACAATACTATTAACCATTCAGTGTGTCCAACACCCTGTGTACTCATCAATAACTAAGATTGATCCTGTTTGCCCTGTGTCTTTTACTGGTTTCAAGCAAGGAGACTATGTTGATGATCTCTGCGCTAAATTATTAGCATGTTAAGAGGCTATAACTGGATACGGTCCTTGAACCGTGCCTCAGGGCTTCCATAAGAGCACATTTTGTGCCTGCCCTTTGCAGAGCATTAACACCATCTAGCCACGCATTTTATTATATTCTGTATATTCATACATTATTCTATGTGTGGTTATATATTCACTTTATTTTCTTTTCTCTTTGTTGACTTCACCCTGTTCTGGAGTTATTCTATACCCACCCTCAAAGTGGTCTAGTGATATCACACAGATTTATACTATCTGACCAGTCGGCTTTTAGTTTATCACCCCTTCAGATTCAGCTTCAATATGCCTGCACCATTCCAGGTTTATTGAATTATTGACAATAGGATTTCCATAGGCGTTATGGGCCTTCCAGTCTGGAGTTATATATAGGGGATTTTCTAAGCGAGTAAGCCCACTTTAAGGTGGAGTATTGTTACTATCTTCTTATAAGCATAGTGATGATTATCCAAGGATGGCAGCGGAGCACAGCTGAAGGGTGGGGTCAACACCAGCAATGAAGGGGTTAAAAATACTTCTTTAATGAAACATGGTGCAAAACGGGGGGAGACAGCAACAACTCTAACGCGTTTCAGGCTATGCAGCCCTTTTTCTTCCGCAGGTAAGAGAGTTCTTTTTAGTCCAGTGAGGTGCTTTTCTAGCATTACAAATGTACCCTCACTAAAGACAGAATACTCTATTATACCATTTCCTGCTTTATGATGCACTGGGTCCAATACTCTCAATTATTTATTTAGACCTTGTCCTAACCTGTTTATATATATATTTTTAAGCAACAATTGCCATTGTACCCCATTTTGCTGTAGCACTGTTTATAGGGAACCCTTCCCTTACCTTCTACTATCTTCTTATGTGTTGAAGATTCTGTTGGTTTGCTAACAAGGGGCTGGTCCTGGACTGTTTACACCATACCCCTCTATACAAACATGTTTTAACTTTCTTATGTGATTAAAAGGTTTTTTAACTATATTTACCATATCACCTCATTATCCATTCTGAGTGCATTCAAGGAGGAATCTTTTGTTTGTTTGTTTACCAGTATCCTTATCCTCTTTTGCACCAGTATTTGGCATTATTTACTCATCATCACTATTGTTATTTTTGCTGATGCGGGAGCATCCCCCACCCTTTCCCCTCCCCTTTCCCACTCCTGGAATTAAGAACCTTTTTGAAACACATATGCGTCTCATCACATTTAGACGCATGCGTGTATGTGAACAAGAGACACCACACATCCTCCTCCCCACCCCCCCGAGATATTCATGAAAATTCTTGCAGGCTGAAAAGCCCTTACTATGGAACGATTCCTCCCCCAAACACATTCATTCATTTTTTTTACTAACTAATCCTGCACACACTTCTACAGTAGCAGTTCCCCACCCCCCACCCATCTTACTAACAAGACAATGGTAATGCAACCGCTTATCAACACCTCCCACCCCCCTGAGCCATTCTTGAAAATACTTGTAGCCTTCTTGAGGGGCTGACTGATTTTAACCAACCATTATGTGAAATGTTATACTTATGCTTTAGAAAAGGTGACACAATGAAAGAATTTAAAAACATCAACTTCTTTATATTTTTTTTGAGTAAAAACATTATTTTATAACTTTTGAACATTAGAACAATCAAGCAGCAGCAAGTCGATCCCCGACGGTCAGTCCTTCCAGGGATGAGCCCTTATATGCCTCAAAAGGCCATTGATGGTGTCTCTCACGGTTCTCATTAAATGATCGGTAACTGTAAAATAATGCTGCACTTCCTCCAAAATAGTTCTCTTTAAATTTTCTAGCAGAGCCTTCTTGATTTTATTCCCTTCATAACTAACGTTGTGGGTCCACCCGCTGTACACCTCATAACTGACGTGGTGTTTAAAGATGGACAGGGCATTTTTCTGGGCTAGACCAGCACTTCCGATCTTGTATTTCTCCCGGACTTCTTGGGGCAGGTCATGCAAGATGATGTCTGGCAGCGTTTCAATGCAAGCGTGTGTGCTTCTGGGAGCGTGTTTGCTTCTAGGAGCGGGTGTGCTTCTGGCAGCGGGCGAGGGTAGGTGGTCTGGGAGGATGCTTTCCTCCTGTCGTAGTGGCCTTATCCGGGTTGTCATCTCCTATCGTGGTCTTACCGGGGTTGTCATCTCATCCTCATCAATGGCATACAGGTACACGTATTCTGCAGATGGAGGGGGTGCGCTTGGTGATGGAATCGTGAAGGTCACATCCAGGCCACCCTCCTGCTCCTGCGTCCGACATACAGAGGCAGCAACTCCAAGCAAAGAATTTATCCCCGCTATGTTACTCTCCATCTTCTCCATGTTCTTCTCCATCTTCTCCATACATCTATCCATATTTAACATGGTCTCTAAAAGAAGATCAATCTTTTTCACCATAGAGATGTCAGGGATATCGACACAACTTAAACCATTCAGCATGCGGGCGAACGAGCTGGATCTGGTGCGAGGAGTGCTTTTGACTGGGGATTCCCAGCAGAGCATCATAGGGGATGGGTGCTGGAACAGGTGACTTGGGGGTTCGCAGCAGAGCATCATAGGACTGCATTGGCATGATATAGTGAGGCATCTTAAAGTGAGCTTTTAAGTGAGAATATATAGTTAGACTATAGTTTTATATATATATATATATATATATATATATATATATATATATATATCACAACAAAAAAAGAAATATATTAGCGCCAACCTATCACTATATAAAATCTCTATAGAGTAAAAATATAAATAAAAGTGAAATGGAAAATGTTAATACAAATAAAAGTAAAATACCTATGCTAAGCACAGTGGATGTAGTAAAAAAAATAAAAATAATGAACCAATAAAATACATAATAAAATATCAAAAAAGAAAATGTCCAGATAAATATATGTAAAAGATATACAAATCCCAAAATGTTCCAATTGCTATCCAAAAGAGTCTCTGCAGCCCGAATGAAGGGAACACCACTTCCTTAGGATATCTACAAAAACACAGAAAAAACAGGCGCACTCATAGCGTAAAATTGTATAACAATAAATTTATGGAGTAAGGGATAAAAATGCACACTCACAAACAAAGCTGAAAAAAATGCGTTTTTGAGTACAATTCAGCCCGTTCAGACGCAGGAACCCAAGGAGGAGGACTTCGGTATGATGTCCACGGTGTGTCTTGCCACAATAGCCCCTCTAGGTCCTGGCAGGGACCGAAAGCCACGAGGGACGCCGCCTTCCCCTCTCTCCGGTGCTACACAGAGCATACACTGAAAAGAGTCTCGCGTGAACTCGATGATGTCAGCGAGGTTTCAGCCAGGGAGAGTTCACAGTGTAAACAGGAACTCAAATGTCTGAATGGCTGGTAGCAAAATGCTAGCAAAGCAGCACGAGTGCAATAATGTAGATGAGTGCAAATAAAATATATAAACTGGACAGTAGGCTCCACAGCAATCTCTACGCGTTTCGTCTCAAGCGAGACTTCATCAGGAGAAAGTGGTTCTAGTGAAATACTGTGCAATTCACAACTCCCTTAGTTAAGCATGTCTCCCAGCCCCAAACACATGAAATGAACAGATATAAAAAGTCTTGTAATAAAAGTCTTATCTGTTCCTTGTAGTTTGGAGGGAAAATCTTCTCTGTCCCTGGTTGCTACCTTTTCTTCAGGGTTTGTCAGCATTCAGGTTTAGAAGTTTCCCTTGTGTCTTGGAAGCAGCTCTGCTGTGTCTTCTGGCAGAGCTCAAGACATGGTCAGCTCCAGAGATCTGTGTTCTCTTGGTCAGTCTCTCCTGGGAGACTCAAGAACCTCTGCTCTGTCTCCAAAGTTCAGCTCACACGTGCGCTAAGGAGTCACTTCCTGTCTCAAAGGCAGGCTTTTTCTAAGCCATCTAAATCAGGCAGGTGGTGTTAGTTAATTGCCTACCAGCAGTTAACCACCACACTGCTGGATTAGAGGCACATTTGTGAACAGGGATAAGTCCCCTGTTACATACATCCCCTGTTTGTGGGAAGCTCAGGCTTGCCACGGCCAAAGCCCATCCTTCCACTCTCATTCTAGATATTTCTGTGTCTTGAATGAGAGTGGATGGAGGAAGAGAACCTTCCGTCCTGCTGGGATTGGAGCCCTTTCTCCAGTTTATTCGTGTCTCCTCCCGAAGGTGCTTGAGATCAGCACCCCTCAGTCGCTCGAGGAGGACTTTTTCTAAGTATAGTCTTTTTGCTATGTGCGCGGTCATGAGATTTCCCTTGCGTCGGGTGCTCATCTTATTGTAGGCAGACTGTATAGCAGCAGTTGCAGAGCATTTAAAAACAGGCCTTTGAGTTTTCTGCTCTTGAAGCTGTCTCTCTGCCCTTTTCCCACTCAATGGGGTTGCTAGTTCAGCCTCTTCGAGATTAAGTTGCAATTCCACACCCACTTCCAGAGAATGTCCCATCTTTTCAGCTTCATCAGCTAAGGAGTCTTCTGGTTTTGATTCAGCACGTGTACCTTCTTTTGTTGCCTGTTGGGTGGCTGAAGGTTCTGCTAGTGCTTGTTTAGGTGGTTCAAATTTTGCAACCTTGTCTTTCAGATGAGCGGTATTCCTAGCTCTCACTGTACCCTTGTCTTCATGGGTTTTTGAGGCTGTGGGTCAATAGTCAGGGTCAATACTTGTCCTTGTAGGACTGTAATCTCATCCGCGAGAGATCCCTGTTTTTTTGAGTGCGTCTTGCAAGTCTCTTCTCAGGGAATTTATCTGCACACTTTGCTTTCTCTGAGCTTGCTTCCACATTTTTATTGCATTGTGAAGCACTATGAATTTCTTTGCTCGGCCCACAGTTACTTGTTTCAGTTTCTGGACCTTCTTGTGCTCCCTTTTGTGCCGGGTCACCTGGGTTCTAAGCTTGGCCTCTAGCGATGCTTTGGTGATGCTCAGGGTAGCCTTAAGTTTCTCATGCTGCTTTGCGGGGACATACTGGGTCATCAGACGTTCCTGCAGCACTTGAATTTCTTTAACAGCCTGCAGATTGTCTTCCTGCAGAGTTCGCTGCTTCTCCTCTGTCTTCTCGAGGTGCGTACGCAGACCTTGCAGTTGGTTCTGCAGTCGGTGCTCTGCTTCAAACTTGTCACCTTCCAAAAGTCTATTTATTTCTTTAAGCTCGTGCAGATTTTCATTTTTTCTCTTGACGTCGTTTGTCAAATTAAAATTTTCTTCTTTGAGTTTTAAGTTTTTTCTTTGTAATCTTAAATGTTCTCCTTTTTCAGTCTCTGTACTATTCAGGGCCTCTTTGCAGTCCTCCTTCCATTTACGCACATCTGCTTTGAGATTGACAGTCTCCTCGTGTGAGACATCCTTCTCTAGGTTGAGGGTCTGAAGCTCCTTCTGGGAGACTTGGAGATTTGTATTAAGATTGACAATCGTTTCTTTAGAAATGTCCAGCTCCTCAGTGAGACTGTGTAGTTCCTTTCTGGAAACTTCCAGGTCTGTGCGGCAGCTGTTGGTCTCATGATGTGAGGCATCCAGTGCTCTGCGGAGTGTCTGAACCTCTTTCTGAGATACGTCCACCTCTATCCGGACACTGTTGACCTCCTGTTGTGACTCATTCAGCTCTATGCGAAGAGTGTGAACCTCTTGCTGGAAGACTGTCATCTGCTTCAGTGCCTCCTCATACTTTCGCTTTAGCATAGCCACCATTTTATCAGATTGGCTCTGCTTTTCATCCATGGCGGAAATAGTAGCATTTGCAGTATCTAGCTCAGTCTTGAGATCGTCCAATTCTGTCCTGGCTAAAGAGTACATTGCTAGCACATATTCCTGTAGCTTCACCTTATTTTTCTGTAGCTCTGTGTAACCATCTTCCTTTTGTTTCAATTGTTCACGGAGCATATCACAGTCATGCCTGGCATTTTTCAGGGCATCTTCAGGGCTGGTCAAGGATCGTCACTCACTGGTTCCGGCTCCACTTCCCTGGGATGGTTGGTTGAGGGTTCCTCACTGTTGGCACCGGACAGACACTTCTTTGGGGTACACGACTTCTGCCTTGGGCCCTCTGGATATTCGGTTAACCGCGGTATGAATTCTCCATTTTCTCTAGGCTGCAGGGCAATTCGGTCCCCCTTTTCCTCCACAGGATCTGCGGACGTGTCTGTTCCTTCCACGGTAAGTGAAGAACCGCTTTTTTTTCCCCGCTTTTTTGTTTTGGATGACTCCGTCCCATCCGGAATACTGGGGTCTCCTTCTTTATTTGATACTTTAGCAGCTTCATTATATACGCCAGGCTTTTCTTGCAGTTGCTTTAGCTGACAGAAATATTGGATGATCTGCTGCTCCCGCTCTTTCTCTTGTCGACCATATTCGTCATCATAGAGGGCGGTCTTTTCTTTTCATGCCGAGTTCAGGCACCCCCACCATTCTTGGGGTGTTTTGTGGGTGTGACTTGGTTCGGGTTCCCCGTAAAAGATGTCTTCCTCTTTATTGGACTGGAAGGGCCACTCTTCCGTGGGGTAGAGTTCATTACAGGAACGCTGCATCTTGTCCTCCATTTTTAGGCTATCAGGTGTAATTTTCTTCCTGACCTCAGGAGCCGCTATTGCAGCTGTTGCCACTGTATTTGCTAGAACCCCCAATTGTGGTAGTCCTACAGGTGGGCATATTTTGCTTGTAGAGGTCGTAGCTCTCACAGGCATCTCTGTAGACTTTTCTTTCTTGGGTAATTTTTTACAATATCAGCAGTACTGTGCATGCATTTTCTCTTATCAGGTATACAAGATGTGCAGTTGCTAGGTAAAAACGTCTATTTGCTTTACACCATTTACTTACTAGGTGTAATCTCTCATTAGGTATGCTGAATGTGTAGTTGCTAGTTAAAAACTTCTGTTTGCTTTACACCATTTACTTGCTAGGTGCAATCCCTCCGCTTCAGCAACAGAATTTGGTTTTCTGCTTGAGTTCAGTAATTTTCAGTCTCATCCTTGCGTATTATGGCATTCACACTTCACACGTTGGGTGTCTTGTTTTGCTCCCAAGATATATAGGCAGACTTTTTTTTACTTGCAGAAAAAAAAACATTCTTTGCAGTGGAATATTTCTTTCACTCCTGGCAGGGTGACTCAACACTCAGCAATTGGCTTTGGAATACCTTTTACACAGTTCAGCAATCCCCTTTTCCCCTCTAGGGCAATTTTACACTCAGCATTTGTTTGCTAAAAATTCCCCTGCTTCAACACAGTCGTACATACATTTTTCACACTTTTCTGCATATACTCCATTCGCAGCTGGTAGTCCTATGCGGTGTGGCAACCTTTATTTTCAAAATCAGTACCGCTCGTGGGTCACCATCTGTATTCACTGCTTCAGCGAAATTTTTGAAAACAACAAACACCTATCCCTTTTTAAGGGCTGACTCACTTCTTGAACCCTGACTATGACTGGAAGGCAAAACCCCTATTTCAATGACCATATTGCACTTTGTGATAGGCAAATAAGGTTTAGCTGCTTCAGCATTCTCTCTCCTCTTGGGATTGGGGGAAAGAGTCCATCTGTGGTTTCAGTGCAGTTGTGTGTATCACTTTAACTCTGGTCTCTGCTGCCTGAGAGTTTTTTTTAAGTTGCTCAGACTGGTTGTCGGCAAAAAGCATAAAAAAAATTCACAGAAAAAATCTCCGATCCTTTCTAACTTCAAAGACGACCTCTCGTCCCACTTCGGACACCATATGTAGATGGACGTTCACAGAGGTACACAATTGGAGACTTTATAAGGTGAAATTATAACGAGGCTTTATTGTGCCTTTTCCTTAACATCAGGAAACCATCCAAACAAGGGGGAAAAACAGCTTATATTCACTTGGGCGTGGTTCTAGTGAAATACTATGCAATTCACAACTCCCTTAGTTAAGCATATCTCCCAGCCCCAAACAAATAGCATGAAATGAACAGATATAAAAAGTCTTGTAATAAAAGTCTTAGCTGTTCCTTGTAGTTTGGAGGGAAAATCTTCTCTGTCCCTGGTTGCTACCTTTTCTTCAGGGTTTGTCAGCATTCAGGTTTAGAAGTTTCCCCTGTGTCTTGGAAGCAGCTCTGCTGTGTCTTCTGGCAGAGCTCAAGACATGGTCAGCTCCAGAGATCTGTGTTCTCTTGGTCAGTCTCTCCTGGGAGACTCAAGAACCTCTGCTCTGTCTCCAAAGTTCAGCTCACACGTGAGCTAAGGAGTCACTTCCTGTCTCAAAGGCAGGCTTTTTCTAAGCCATCTAAATCAGGCAGGTGGTGTTAGTTAATTGCCTACCAGCAGTTAACCACCACACTGCTGGATTAGAGGCACATTTGTGAACAGGGATAAGTCCCCTGTTACAGAGGCATTTTAAAGTGAGTTTTTAAGTGAGAATATATAGTTAGACTATAGTTTGACTAGAGGTGACTGGGGACTGCATCCTTCTTCAAACTCTTCTACACATGGCAACACACGATGAGCTATTCTGACAACACTATGATCCCTGCTGTTTAGTCTGCGCACACACAAACTTGGCTCAAAACAGCTCCATGCAGCATTACCTACCTCTGGCATAATGAACCTACTTTTTACCTCCACTTTGTTCTTCTTGTGGTCTCATCAAAATGTTACTCTCTCTATCCACTACACACGCCCCCCTCCTGATCCACGCCCAAGATCACCATACACCCTGGATTACTCAAAAGCCTTGCACTATCTACTGAATGTTGGTGGAGAACCCTGAAAACCAGCACACCAACCACTGCACACTCAATTGGCAAAAATCATAAAGATACAACTTGCAAACAACTACTCAAATTTCTACTCATACTATTACTCTCTTTAGCAGGTGATATTGAATCTAACCCAGGCCCTCCCACTTCAACTCTGTCCCATACCCCTGAGAATACCCCCTTCAAATTCCAAAAAGGGCTATCTCTCGCCCCTATAAATATCCGGAGTCTGCTGCCCAAACTGGATGAACGAAGGGCATGGTGCCTTATGCATAAACCAAAAGCCATCGTTCTTACAGAAACATGGCTAACCCCTAAAACTACTGATGCAAATATTGCCATTCAGGGATACTCCATTTCTAGGAGAGATAGGTCAAAGAGAGGAGGAGCGGTGTTATTTTATATTGCAGACACCTTACAATTTGCACTGTTAAATTGCCCCCCAAGCCCACCCTCTTTTGAAATTCTAGTTGGCAGAATATGCCTCCCCTTTTCTAAGCCCATCTTGCTTGCTGGCATTTACCGCCCCCCTATTACTATTTGTATTGTATTACTATTTGTTTGTATTACTCTGTATTACTCTGACAAACCCCACCGACATTGCAAATGCATTCAATGATTACTTTGTGGGGTGTGCTACTAACTTATTAGCGAAACGCAACCCAAACCACAAACCTGAATAACATCCTGGGAGTACCCATATAGCCCCACCCCCTCCCAACACTGCCCACAATTTTCAATTTGGCCCAGTATCCGAAGAGGAGATTACACATGCGCTCCTCAAATTAAAACTAAGAGGCAATGTGGACCTGACTTACTACAATCTAGGTTCCTAAGATTGGTGCCCCAGCAATTGCCAAACCAATTGCTTCCATAGTGAACTCTATCCTGTCTGCAGGCCATATCCCTAAGACCTGGAAAACTGCCAGAGTTGTCCCAATCTTCAAAAGTGGGGACAAAAACACTGTCTCAAACTACAGGCCAATCTCTCTTCTCCCAATACTATCCAAAGTCATGGAAAAATGTATCCACTCACAACTAAGAGATTACTATACCAAGACAAATTTTCCTAGCCAATTCCAATCTGGCTTTCGCCCTAAACACTCTACCGTAACTACCCTGCTAAAAGTTTGCAATGAAATCCAGTGTGGAATGGAACGTGGTCAACTCACTGGTGCAATATTCCTAGATTTTGCAAAGGCTTTTGATACTGTTGATCATGCTATCCTGCTTAACAAACTCCAGAGCTCTGGAATAGGGAAGCATGCTTTAAACTGGTTTCAGTCCTACCTATCAGGTAGATCCCAACATGTGTCCATCTCAGGCTCTAACTCCAACCCCCTGGATATTACCTGTGGTGTCCCACAAGGCTCTGTTCTGGGGCCCCTACTCTTCTCAGTGTTCATCAAAGATCTTCCCACAGCTTGTAAGGAAGCTTCAATACACATGTATGCAGATGACACAATCTTATATGCACACAGCCATAGCCTCTCCGACCTTGAACACGTACTTCAGTCTAACTTTTTGAGACTCGAAAACTGGATTTCCCAAAACAAACTGTTTTTAAACACTGACAAGACTGTAACAATGGTATTTGGAACCAAGACTAAATTTTTAAAGCTTCCAGTGACTGAGCTCCTGATCAGAACCAAGGCTAACACTACCCTAACTCCTGTTACTAGTTTTAAATATCTGGGCATATGGTTTGACTCCCACTTAACATTCGGGATGCACATTGATACCCTGACATCCAAAACCTATGCCAAACTAGGTGTACTTTACAGGAACAAATCCTCCCTAAGCCTGCTGGTCAGAAAGCGTATTGCACAGCATATGCTAATGCCAATTATTGACTATGGAGACATAGTATATGGCTCGGCACCCCAAACCCACCTTGGCAAATTTGACACCCTCTACAATTCAATTTGTCATTTCGTTCTCCAATGCAACTACAACACACATCACTGCGAAATGCTCAAAGAACTAGATTGGTCATCACTCGAGTCTAGGCGCAAAGTTCACCTTTCCTGTCTTGCCTTCAAATACCTTCTGGGCAAGCTACCAACCTATCTGAACACGCTCCTCACCCTTACCACATGCAGCACTTATCATCTGAGATCTGACTCCAAAAGACTGTTCATGGTCCCAAGGCTCAACAAAGTATCAGGCCGCTCCTCCTTCACTTACCGTGCACCCCAAAACTGGAACAACCTACCGGAGACTCTCACATCCAACACAAGTTAAAGTTCTTTCAAAACTAAGACTGTCTCACATTTTAATCTGGTCTGTAACTGTTATATAAGCCTGTCGTGGCCGAGTTTATTCTAACATTTACCCGGTCTCGGCCGCGACAGATACCGGGCGCGCGCCGAGGTGTCCCATGCGTGCCGGAGCCTCGGAGGATCGGTCCTCCGATCGGGGCTTCCCCCTCCCCTCTCCGGGTCCGTCGGGTCCTCCGGAGCCCCCCACTGCCATCCCCCACATCGCGGGACACCAGGGCTCCCTTTGGGGAGCCCTGGGCATGCACGCCGTGCACGCATGCTCCCGATGAAGCGTGACCGCGCATCGGTGACGCGCGGCACGCCAGGGAATTCGGCATTAAAGCCGGGAAAAATCCCGGCTTGCAGCTCAAGCCAAGTTCGAATAAAGTGTGCCGCCTCTGTATACCCTGTTCATTTATGTAACTGTATTTGTAACCATGTATTATTTGTCATATTAACTATGTCCAGGACAAACTTGAAAACAAGAGGTAACTCTCAATGTATTACTTCCTGGTAAAACATTTTATAAATAAATAGGGGATGTGTGCTGGAATAGGTGACCTGGGGGTTCCCAGCAGAGCATTGTAATGGATGGGTGCTGGAAAAGGTGACCTGGGGGTTCCCAGCAGAGCATCATAGGGGATGGGTGCTGGAACAGGTGACATACTGTAGGGGTTCCCAGGACAGCAGCGTTGTAGAGGATGGGTGCTGAAAAAGGTGACCTGGGGGTTCCCAGGAGAGCAGCGTCGTGGATGGGAGCTGGTGGATTCCAAATGTTTTGCTTTCTTTGTACGCCAGCTAATTTCTTCTTGACATAATAAGTCCCAGGCTTCTTAGCCTTTGGAGTCGTCGGAACATTTTCTTTATTCTCCTTTGGCTTCTGCTTTTGCTTTGGCTTTGGTTGGAAAAGGCTTCCGCCTATCGCTTTTTCGTGGTCTTCATGGCAGAAGCAAGCAGCTTCCTGCGTCCGTAGAATCGAGGGTGATCCATGGAAGCAGATGGCATAATGCACAATGCAGTATCTGGACAAGGGCAAATTCAGATAGAGATCAGCCTGTGGTTGGCTATGAAATGTATATCACCTTTTATACACTGTGTCCCTATTTGATATTTTTCGCGTGCATGGACACGAGGTGCAGGTATTAAAAGTGGGCATACTGTTTACTAAACCTGTCGAGTGAGATTGAGACCCATTAAATTATAAAAACACCATCCATTTTGTTGATTTAATACACATTGAATACACAGACTACACATCGAATATACATTCTTGTGCTTGTATTTTTTTCTAAACGCAGCGATGCCGACGAAAAAGATTTCAAAGGATCTCAGCATGAGAATACAGGATATGTACAAGAGAGGACACCGAATTTCACAGATACAACGCTGGTTAAATACTTTGGGCCTCGTTTTACCAGCAACCACTGTGAGCTATCATGCCCATGGTAAGGCCAAAAGTGTCAAGCGGACCCCAACAGTCACTACCGAGTAAGTATTTACAGTATGTTTTCTTTACTGTATAATACAGATTAAATGCATTAGGGTTTTTAACAGAACCATTTTCCTAGAAATTATTTGAGATAAAAAAATTATCCTCTACATACAGGTGAGTAGTTGTAGATGATGAGCAGCACAGCCAGAAGAATCCAACTTCCAAATTGACTGGAGAGAAGGAAAAAAGCGAGCACTCCAAAATGGCAATAAGGTCTGGTTTATTGCAGGCTAGACAAACAAAAATAGGACCACACGAACGCACCTACGCGTTTCGTGCACACAGCTCTTTATCATGGATTATCATGCTTATTATATGCTACAGATGGAACTCTCTCTAATTATTGCAGCATCACAATCCTTTTCACTTCCTCTACATACAGAACAGTATGACTAAGAATGTCTTGAGCGCATGTTTATAATATTTGATCAAGGTTTACATTCTTATAAATAATTAATTTTAAGACACCCTTGACACCCATTGTATTTCAAAGTGAGTTGCACCTCCCCCTTAATTATCACTCACTTTATTATTAGTCATTATTACTCACTCACCACCCCCAATGCAGTATACAGTATACTGTATACAGTATGACAGACACACATACAGTACACGTAATATTATATTATAATGTTACAGTATATTTATATAGCGGCAAAAGTGAATACTGTACCTGTACTGGTAAATATACTGTATACCCCATACACTATACTGTATATACAGTATATACTGTGTATAAATTACAAATAATACAATACAGGGAATTTTTGTGGCATACTGTAACTAATTGTTGTTTTTCCTTTACACTGTAGGGCGACAACACTTCTGGTTGACCAAATAAGTGAAGAGAATGATGAGAGGTGTGCCACAAGGGTCAAGAACGCTCTAGAGCAAAATTACAATATAATCGCATCTCAGAGCAGCATCAAAGTGATGAGAAACAGATTGGGGTGGAAATATGGACGTGTAAGGTTAGTACTGGACTGTACAGTAGGTAAAAGTGTGGTTTAACTGTACAGTACCTCTAAAATTATTCCTTGTCATTACAGAGCATATCCTATGATAAGGGAAGCCAACAAGATCAAAAGAGTGGACCAGGCATGGGCATGGATCGAACGTGGCGAGACTTTTCAGGTTTGCATCTTTACTGACAAGTCATTTGTATCACTTGAGAGATTTGCCACTTTTGCATTTTAGAAAAAAGGATCCATATCTCTGAAACCGAGTCCCAAACACCCAGTCAAGCTGCATGTGTGGGGTGCCATCTCTAGACGTAGACCAAGATGCATCATCATCTTGATGGTAAAATAATACACATAGTCACATGCTGTTGCCTTATGCACTGTACTGTACAAGTGTACAGTATTTAGAGCACTTTTAATTTCTTGTTACAGGAATCATGAATAAAGTATATTTCCAAGAAGCAATAGTGCCCGAGATTGTGGAATACATTACACGTGAATTCCCAGCTGGTCACCGGTTCTTCCAGGACAATGATCCGAAACACACCGCGTCTTCTGCGCATATTCCTGCCAGCGGTATCAACTGTGTTAAGACGCCACCGGAGTAAGTACGGTAACCGTTTCTCATTGTTTTACACTGTTTACTGTATATCTCTTTAACAAATTCACCTTCTTGCCCCCCCTCCAATTCCAGATCGCCAGATTTGAATCCTATCAAAATAGTCTGGCATCAGCTCACGGATCATATTAGAAAAGTGGTGAAACCGTCAAAAATGGATGAATTGGCGGATGGCATACTGAGTTTTTGGAACAACATCTCACCGTAGAAAGATGTAATAAATATATAGATCAGATTATGTTGCCCATTGTTTTACAGCATAATGGGCAGGAAACAGGAAAGTAGTAAGGTACAGTATAGTAATGTAGTATGGTAAGTAAATGTACAGCAAGTATGATACAGGTAAGTATGGCACAGATTGTTTTATATGCACTTTTCTGCACTCATTTTTTCTTTTCAAAGCTGCTGCACGAAAAACCTTTTTATAAAGTAGTTATACAGTAGTTATAATGTACTGTAGTATAGAGTTCCAGTATACAGTTATACAGTTACTGTGTACTGTACAGTATAGTTTGACAGTAGTAACTGTATACTCCAATATAGTGATACACTCAATGCCTTAAATGCACTTTGCTGCACTAATTTTTCCTTTTCTTTCAGACAGAGCTGCTGCACTAAAAAATGAGTGGTGCGGGGGAGGGGGTATCATGTGTAAATGTATATGTACTGTATATTGTAGCAACAGTCATTCATTCACACACCCTTCTCTCAATGACAAAAGAACTACTCAATGCAATGCAGCCATTACAAAGAAGATACTATAAGGACAAGATTGTACATTTGTATTATTCATGATTGCAGTACTGTATGTGTATTTGTCATTTTTTCAATGATTATCCAGATTAAATAAAAAAAATCTTTAAATTCACGAGAATTATTGAACAGATTAATTTGGGGAAGGTGTGGATAAACATTTCTATTCACGTTGGTTTGTTTGTAAGGCTTTGTGTGTGAAGTGGTGGGGGGTGGAAGGTGCTACAGTTATCACCGGCCCTTAAACTTGAAATTCACTTGGAATGTGTGTGGAGGAGTCATTCGAGAAGGGATTATCACATGTGCGCATGCGTTACTGTGAACAAAGCCTCAAAGAGGCCGACGGCCTCAAGAAGACTCAGCGACGACTCAATTACTGTAGAACATATACAGACCAGCGCCCAAAAAGGAGTCCAAAGTCCCTAACAGAGTCCAAACAGATGGAAGTGAAGATAATCCAGATGGTCCAATCACTGAAAGTTCTCCAATCCGGGAGTCCGTGACATAGGGACAGAAACAAAGAAAAATAATAGTGTAATACGTAATGTTAAAATAGGACAAACAACATGAAACACTTAACAGATGACAAACATAAAACAATCAAGCTGAAAGAAAAATAACTATTTAATAAAACAAACGGAGCCTGCTGCAGCAGGTCATCAAGGGGTTAAAACCCAAAACCCTACTTACAGCAGGACTGGAATAAACAAGCATGTGTGACCAAGTGGGGCAGACGCCAGCAGCAGTGGGGGTCCTCACGGGCTCCCTGATGTGTAATTTCTTTCCCTCTAGCTTCGGAACACTCTCCAAGATGGACGCCGAGTAGGGGAACTCCACACTCTCCTGCTTGCCAGCACAGGAGCCTCGATGATGCTGCTTCCTGTTTCACTTGATTGACACTTCTCACAACCAGTGTAACTCCAAGGCGCCGTGACCTCTGACCCCACGTGTTTCGTGACTAACGTCACTTCCTCAGGGGTAGATTCAGTGAAGGTGAAGTCCCATTATATACACTTCACTTATCACTGACTGGATAGAAATAACTAATACAAATTAAGTTTAAAACTTCAGCTTAAAACAATACCACACAGACCTTGACTAAGACTAAACAAATACACACATACAGATCTATAAACATGTTAAAAATGAAGATGAATTCTCATTTAAGACTGCATAGATAGCAGTAACAAAAATATTAATGCAATAATAATAATCCTAATATAATAATCTATATTTTATAATGAATATATAAATAATAAAATAATTAATTATATTAAAATAACAATCTCATAATTATAATCATTCCAACAATTAAATATAAAAATGATAATAATAATCATACAGAAAAAAAGAAACCAAGGGAATATAATATAATTAAAAATTGCAACACTATACACTATTTTAAAAGACCCTATATTATTTGATAAGAAAGACCCCTAGATCAATTACTGTAAACAAAGCCTCAAAGATTTTAAAGAATGGCTCATGGGGGGGGGGGTTGTTGATAAGCGGTTGCATTACCGTTGCTGGGGAAATGTGTGAGACATACACGCATGCACATAAATGTGATAACACGCTCAGGA
This sequence comes from Ascaphus truei, assembly GCF_040206685.1. Taxonomy (NCBI): domain Eukaryota; kingdom Metazoa; phylum Chordata; class Amphibia; order Anura; family Ascaphidae; genus Ascaphus; species Ascaphus truei. The sequence continues at coordinate 145,866,318 of NC_134487.1, forward strand.
AGATTAAACTAAGCCACAAAGCCACCCATTACAAATGAATGATTTGGGGGAGGTGTCGATAATAGGTAGAAATACATTAGCCTTGTGTGTGGGGGGCGGGGGGGGAGGGGAAGGGGAGAGGGCTGTATGCTGGATTATTAGTTCAAATAAATATTTTCAACAGTTCATCATAATGTTTTGAATCCCACACCCCCAAATAAAAATCACAGTATGCCACCCACCTCATAAAGTATGTACATGACTAGTGTAGAATTAAAAAGCAACAGTAGTGATTGATTCCCAGAATAGCAAAAATTGTTATGCAAGCTCATGTCGAGAAAGGAAAAAAAGTTTTTTTCAGACTTAAAATTCACATTGAATGAGAAGTCATACATGCATGCACCTAAATGTGATTACACACATATGCGTTTCTACAAGGTTCCAATGAGACAAACACACATGCGCATAAATGTGATGACACACATATGCGTTTCCACAAGGTTCCAATGAGACATACACGCATGCGCATAAATGTGATAACACGCAAGGTTCCAATCCGCATGATCAGAAAAAATATTTTATATTCGGAAGAAGACGCAACGTTATATTTTTGTAATACTATACTTCTTTTCCCTTTATTATCCTGTATACAGTACAGTATGTGTATGGCTAAGGAGCTTCAGACTACTGTATACAGTATGAACTCGTAACGTTAATCTCTGCTTCAAATATAAATATTCAAATTACAATTACTGTACACACACACACAGACTTGCAGAACTGTACGGCTGTACAGTAGGTTGAATTGATATTAGACTTTAAAGACAACAGCTCATGATCGTCCACTTGAGTTTCTAGACGGTATTGCAGACAACGCTAAAATGCAATTATCTGCGCCCGATAGAAACCCGAGTCAATTGATATACGTTTGGAAAACATAGCGTGTCATGACCCGGTATTCAGAGCGGTACACCGGGCGAAGTTTAAGAATGAAGGCTGGCGCCTCTGTACTAAGCAGTTGGTGTCTCGCTGGAACCAGAGGATCTTTAGCTCTGCCACCAGTTGTATGCTGTATACCATGCTACAACTTATCAGTTACCGGTGTCCGTGAGTTCAGGAGAGGAACTCGCCGACATGTTTGTTGCATTTGCTGCCCTCATGCATATATAAACTGTTACTAGTTTATTACAATCTAATACCTGGACACTGTACTGATCTTGGATCCGGATTGGGACTTGTTAACATATGTTTACAGCAGTTTGGCAGCTTTATATTGTTATTGATTTCCCAAAATCCAGGGGAGCGAAGAAGGATGCCAAAAAAGAAAAAAATATATATAGTGTAATATGTAAACACAGTGAATAATTAAATAACGATGGGGCTCCCAAATTCCTACGCACACTTTGGCCAGAAATAAGGAGCAATATGCCAACCTGTGACTGTAAACGTCTCGGATCTGGATGGTGCAGGTAATGTACATTCAGCCGTCTCAGACAAAGAGAGAAAAAACCATAGTGCAGGTCAAAAAGATAATTTCTAAAACATTAAGCTCACAATTGGAGGCTTACATAGGTACAAGGAAGAAAGGAAGTGATAACAAATGCAAGGCAGTCTAGTGAGTCGCGATCTCACCGCTCCGCTGCTCCATCTCACACGCCAACAGTGTCTTCCGCATCCGGGTCCTCGGCGTCACTTCAGGTCACCGTGTTATCGCTTGAGAAGGGAAAACGCCTACGGATACCTCAGACTTTCTCTCCCCCTTCAAACACAGCCTCAAAGCCACGCTCAATGCATTTCGACGTACGTGATTGACGTCTTCCTCAGGAGTCAATTGTTATTGAACCAACTTGATTATACACTCATCCGTAACTCATTCCATGTTTGGGTGTTACACCTTGTTCAACATTCTATCACTCTCTACAAGGGTTAAGATCCACATTACATTACTTCCTACCGCCTATAATATATATATATATATATATAGCAAATGGAAATATAACTGTATGCTCATTTGCATGTCTTAGGCAGGTCTGCAACCCCGCCTTTCACCATTATCACCCAGCACACAGCACTTCCACTGCAGCAAGGGATTCTGGGAAATGACATGCAAATGAGCACACAGTGCCACTTTTTGATTTAAAACCATTGTTAACATGGTTCCCTATAGGCGGGGTTGCAGACCTGCCTAAGACATGCAAATGAGCATATAGTTACATTTCCATTTGCTATATGCTTTGCTGTTGAGGGTTTTGTCACTTTTTTTACTCACCATAACTTAACTAAGTATGGTAAACCCCATCCTCATTGCTTCATTGCATAGCCAGTTAACCAACCCCACACTGATGAGACCCATTAAGGTCGAAACAGCTGTCTGTGGGTGGTTTTCTGGGTATGCACCTTAACCCTGGCTGTGCTCAAAGCTGTGACCATGCAGCAAGCTTAAGCCTATAGGGAACCATGTTAAAAATGATTTTGAAGCAAAAAGTGGCACTGTGTGCTCATTTTCATGTCATTTCCCAGAATCCCTTGTTGCAGTGGAAGTGCTGTGTGCTGGGTGATAATGGTGAAAGGCGGGGTTGCAGACCTGCCTAAGACATGCAAATGAGCATACAGTTATATTTCCATATGCTTTGCTGTGGAGGGTTTTTGTCACTTTTTTACTCACCATAACTTAACTAAGTATATATATATATATATATATATATATATATATATATATATATATATATATATATATATATATATATATATATATATATATATATATATATATATATATATATATATATATATATATAATAGGAATAATAGGAGAAGTAAAAGCCCCAAACAAAAGCACTCTAGTATACTAATTCAAAGTACAAAATCACAAAATCTTTATTGAATAACTATCACAGAACAAAAAATAAAAGAAAGCAGAAAATGATTAAAACAAGTCATGGATCCCCTGTACGTAAAAACTTGACATAAATCCTCCAAAAGTTAATTCCAAATAGGAAAAAACCCTGTCAAATCTGACAAAAAATACACTCTAATGTACCTGACAAGGTGAGCAAAAGTAATACAGACAAGAAGCCGAAATTGACGTGGCTATGGCCAAAAGGTCAAATCACATAATATCAAAGCATACTCATCCCCACATAATCTCTGGGAATGTCTCAAGTGACACAGTGTAGCAATACATGATAGGACCAAAAGATATACAGCCTAAAGATGCACACCTCAAAAACCTATATAGTAGTTGTCATACATCACCAAATGTCAGGCACACAGCAAAATCATGGAGGAGGCAAGGAGCAAAAAGCTCAGAACATGATTACGTGTCCCTAGAGGGGGACAAACCAGGGGGTCCTGCCTACTGCACCTGCTCCTACGCGTTTCAGCCAAGAGCCTTCTACTGGGAGTGGTGGGGTAGGCAGGGTAACATGCAAGCTTAAAAAGGATCTATAATCAGGCCCGTGAGTGTAATCACCTGTTGAGATTATTCCAAACACATAATATACAGATTACAAACAGGAGTGTGTATTAGAGGTATACTGACTGCGTAGGTCTGTTGAGACGTCATGGTGGATGGTCCAATTGCATTATAATATCCATAAGATGCCCACCCCCCCGAAAAAGGGCACTACTGGCAAATCTTCCCCATTCTAGTGTATGCGCATGCGCATGACGTCATAAGAAGGCTCCCTGTATATGGCTCTGTCGCTTAGTGCTGTCTCACGCCAAAGTAAGGGATTTAAGTGTCCCAGACGCGCCTCCCCAGTCAAACAGGGCACTACTGGCAAATCACGCCCCTCTCGTGCGCATACACTTGAATTTTCTATCGTACATGCTCAAAACAGCCACAGCGTACGTGTTGTTTTTTTTCCCCCTGCTAGCGTTCTTAAACTTCACGTACGATAGCTGATAGAAAAAAAAGCCGCTTGGAAAATTTGCATGGAGATTTGCCATCTCCATGCTAGGCTGATACAGGCGATCGTACGCAAAACAAATACATTTTAATAATAGTGTACATGAGCAGGGGGTCTCCGGACCTGAACCGCATTGGTTTCAGGTCCGGGGACCCCTACTTCAGGAGATACCGGCCTCGTTATTGGGCCTAAAGTACTGCAAACAACACCAAAATTTGCATCTATCTAATTAAACATTACATTACACACACATTTAAGCATAGCAAAATACATTTTAATTAGTGTAAAACAAGCATTTCCAAAAATAATAATTTCTTACCCTGTATGTATATATCGATCGAGACATACATACATACATACATACATACATACATACATACATACATACATACATACATACATACATACATACATACATACATACATACATAGAGTGGCAAGAAATGATATTGCCCAAAAAAATACAATCACATTAAAAAAAACTGTCAAAGTTACAACAATAACATTTTTGGGGTTTACTTACCATTAGTTGACCCACTCCCCGACTCCCGTCGATCGGCTTACTCTCGAACCAATCCACGCACAGGAACCTGTAAAATAAAAAAACATAAAATAAAAAAACATAAAACAATAAACCATACAATCCAGGGGTCTGTGTCTTCTATTTGTAATCCATTTCGTCTGTGGGGTCTTCATCTGTATTCTTCTTCCGCTCTCCTCCGAGGTCTTCTTCTCTTCTTCGGCCATGCCCTGGCCTTTTATCCTCTGTAGGAGGTCCTTCCTCCTCGGCGTCTGCCTTTAAAATGAGACGACAAAGGCTTTTATAGGCCTATGACGTAACATTTTGGTCAAATGGTTCCCACAGCCCTGATTAGGCCGTGAAAACCATGTGATTTGGCTGAAAATTTAAAAAAGACGACGCCTTTAAGATGACGTCATCAAAAGAAAGATGGCCGCCCTTAAATGGTAGGGTAGCCTGAGCGTGGGAACTACTGTCGCGGCCGAGTTTATTCTAACATTTACCCGGTCTCGGCCGTGACAGATACCGGGCGCGCGCTGAGGTGTCCCGTGTGCGCGCCGGAGCCTCGGAGGATCGGTCCTCCGATGGAGGCATCTCACTCCCCTCCCCAGGTCCACCGGGTCCCCGGAGCCCCCCACCGCTATCCCCCACATCTCGGGACACCAGGGCTCCCTTCGGGGAGCCCTGGGCACACACGCCGTGAGCGCACGCTCCCGATGAAGCGTGACCGCGCATCGGTGACGCGCGGCACGCCGAGGGGATTCAACATGAAAGCCGGGAAACCTCGCGGCTTGCGGCTCTAGCCGCATTCGAATAAACTGTGTCGGCACTGTACATCCCTACTCTGATTGGCTCTAGTAGACCATGTGACAGAGACAGAGAACTATGTGACGTCATTCAAAGCCTGTCACACGGTACTAGAGCCAATCAGAGTTGGGATGGAGTTCCCACGCTCTGATTGGCTACCGTACCATGTAAGGGTGCCATGTTTCCAAAAACTGACGGATATATAAATATATATGTATATATGCACTAGTGAGTGCGTCAGTGGTGCTACAGGGCAGAGAGTAATATGAAAGAAGCGAAAGAAGAAAAAGCCCAAAAAGTAGCACTCAGGTATACTATAAGCAATATCAAAAGGTTTATTAATTAAATATACAGGAGATAAGCAGAATGAAAGCTGGGTCCAAGTTCCAATAAGTTTAATGCTGAGCATATATCCACACAAAACACAGTCCTGAAAGCATGTAAACAAGGCAAATTTAGTAGCAGTGTCAACAGGAAATAATTACGTGTCCCAAGAGGGGGAGAGACCAGGGGATCCTGCCCACTGCACCCACTCTAATGCGTTTCGACACGGAACCTTCAACTGAGAGTGGTGGTGTTGGCAGGGTAAGTGGCGCTATAAAAAGGGAGGATTTTCGCGCCAACCAGACAGTGTGCACTTGTTAATTAAAGCTTAATACATACCACCCGGATAGTAGATCCGTATGTGCGGCCATTAGTGACACTGCGCAGGCGCCGGATGACGTCACGGGCTACGTGTGCTCCAACTGTATAACAACAACCCCTATAACCCCTAACATACAGTACTGTACACATACAGTACTGTATATGCACATTAATGATACTATAGGCCGGGGGGGCGAGATGTGTTTGCAGCAGAGAGAGATCCGCTGCTCTCTCTGCGCAAACATCGGCACATTAAAAATTATTTAAAATACATTTTTATTCATAGTGTAGATGTGCAGGGGGTCTCCGGAGCTGAACCGTTTTGGTTTCAGGTCCGGGGACCCCCTGCTTCCCGAGATACAGGCCCCTTTATGAGGTGTCGGTATCCCTCTGCATTGGAAGGTCCCGATCACGTGACCGCGGAATGTAAACAAAGCAGAGGGATACCGGAACCCCAAAAAGGGGCCTGTATCTCGGGAAGCAGGGGGTCCCCGGACCTAAAACCAAAGCGGTTCCGCTCCGGAGACCCTCTGCACATCTACAATATGAATAAAACACATATATAAATAAACACTCATTCCTTACCTTTGCGGCTATGTGCTACGGTAACGAAGCAGCATGACTGTATTTTTAATAATATTGTACAGTGAGCAGGGGGTTCCCTGAGCCACAAATCAAAGCTCCTGCACAATATTATTAAAATACAGAAATGCTGCTTCATTACCATAGCTGATAGCCGCTAAGGCAATGAAGGGGTTAACCCACCGTGCCCGCTTTATTGTGGGTAGCGGGGGTGGGTGAAGGTGGTATTTGGCCCTTGGTGTGAGTTTAGGACTTGCGGGGGGGTTGCGGGTGCACTTAACCCCTTCACGACCATAGCAGTTAATACCGCTACGGTCATGAAGGGGTTAATCCCTCCCGCTACCACCCGCAAGCCCTAAACAACCACCGTTGGGGCTAATACCAAGTTCACCCACCCCCGCTACCCACAATAAAAAAAATTCACACACAGCAGCCGCCCAAAAAATAAATAAATAAATCTAAATAAATAAATAAATACATGAATATAAATAAATAAATTTAAAATACATTTTTATTCATAGTGTAGATGTGCAGGGGGTCTCCGGAGCTGAACTGCTGTGGTTTTAGGTCCGGGGACCCCCTGCTCCCCGAGATACAGGCCCCTTTATGTGGTGCCGGTATCCCTCTGCATTTCAAGGTCCCGATCACGTGACCGCGGAATGTAAACAAAGCAGAGGGATACCGGCACCCCATAAAGGGGCCTGTATCTCAGGAAGCAGGGGGTCCCCGGACCTAAAACCAAAGCGGTTCAGCTCCGGAGAACCCTGCACATCTACACTACACTGGCGACACACTTTATTCGAGCTCGGCTAGTCCCACGAATTCAGGTATACCCGGGTGTATTGAGGTTTGTGACTGTTTTCTGCCCGAGTGCATTGAGGTATTTTCCAGGCAGGGATTGAAGCATTTTATTCCCGCTGGCTGCAATACTGCACAGTATATATATATATATACTGCATTACAATTCATGAATTTATGCCATCTGGTAGACACGCGAAGCATTGCAGCCTATTAAATCGTAATCATTATCATTTAACAGATCAGCCGCCCGTCTGCCAGGCATGAACCCAGGTTGGGAAGGCAAACGCAACGGGGCTTGTCAGAGGTGAGGAGCGGCGCATTCCAGGTATCTGCCAGGTACATACTGGATATTTGCTCGAATAAAGTGTGTCGGTGCAGTATGAATAAAAATGTATTTTAAATTTATTTATTTATATTCATGTATTTATTTATTTATTTAGATTTATTTATTAATTGTGCTGCTGCTGTGTGTGAATTTTTTTTATTGTGGGTAGCGGGGGTGGGTGAAGGGGGTATTAGCCCCAACGGTGGTTGTTTAGGGCTTGCGGGGGTAGCGTGTGCACTTAACCCCTTCACGACTGTAGCGGTATTAACTGCTACGGTCGTGAAGGGGTTAAGTGCACCCACAACCCCCCCGCAAGTCCTAAACTCACACCAAGGGCCAAATACCCCCTTCACCCACCCCCGCTACCCACAATAAAAAAATTCACGCACAGCAGCCCCACAATTAATAAATAAATCTAAATAAATAAATAAATACATGAATATAAATAAATATATATATATATATATATATATACACATACAGTATATACACACACATGATGAACCAATATACAAATAAATGTAGAAGGGTTATCAAAATCATACTGTACTACAAATAACACTTCTCCATACAGGCACACTACATTAAAATGAATTTCCTTTAAAAATCCTAACTGATCTTAAAATCTAAATCATCAAATGCCAATGAAAAACCTCACATTCCAATCAATACATTGCATTTACTATGCACCATATACATTCTGCAAATGAATGTGAACAATATCATTGCAAGCAAAATACGAATACTGTACCTCCAAACAAGTAAACTATTTTAACCAATCAAGTAAACAAAAATCAATATATAAGTACCAACCAGAATACATAATTTAAAACCAAGGCTAACCCTTACAATACCAAGGATTACATCTATCTAATTGTTAAAAACATTATACTTTACACACATTGAAGCATTGCAATAAACAACAAACAGTACAGTACATCCCCTGTATCTCCCTGCCTTGAGTGTAATCTGTGTAAGGCCCCCTCCCCCTAATGTTTCTGTTAAATCTCCCTGCCTGTGTTGCTGTGAGTGCAGTTTATGTAAATGTGGGGAGGGGGAGTGGGTTATAACCCCACCTCCTTGACTGTGATCTGTGTAAAGCCCCCTCCCCCTATTGTGTCTGTTAAATCTCCCTGCCTGTGTTGCTGTGAGTGCAGTTTATGTAAATGTGGGGAGGGGGGGACCCGATGTGCATACTGTGAGGTCTAACCACCCTCACCCACTACCCACATACCGTTACCCCCCCCCATCCTGGCCATGGCCCCTCCGCTTCTGCAAAACAGACACAAAAATTAAAACATCCAAAGTAATGTCCCCTAACCCCTTAATCAACGGGAGTCGGTGGGGCCAAGTAATGGTAAGTGAACTAAAGAAATATATTTTATTTAACTTGTTAATTTTTTTAAATGCTTTTTTAACATGTGTATTTTTTTTGTGGTATATCATTTCTTGCAACTGTATGTGTGTATGTATATATGTCTAGAGAGATATATACATACAGGGTAAGAAATTATGTTGTTTTAAAAGCTTTCTTTCATGTGTTTTAAAATAATTTGTCTATGCTGCTATGCTTTATTGTGTGTTTAAAGTATTTTAAAATTAGATAGATGTAATTGTTGATATTGTATTGTGTGCTTGTGTTCAGGGTTAGCCTTGGTTTTAAAGTTTGTATTCTGGTTGGTACTTATATTTTTTCACATGCTAAATTGTTCTGCTCCAGGCGTGAATTAGTTAATTGTTTCATTGTTCGGGATGGACTGTAAATTGTTTAGGGATGTAAATAATGATTGCTAATTGATTTTTGTTTGCTTGATTGGTTAAAATAGTTTACTTGTTTGGAGGTATTTGTATTTTGCTTGCAATGATATTGTTAACATTCATTTGCAGAATGTATATGGTGCATAGATTTTATGCATCATAAATACAATGTAAATGCAATGTATTGATTGGAATGTGAATTTTTTCATTCGCATTTGATGATTTAGAATTTAAAATCAGTTAGGATTATTAAAGGAAATTCATTTTAATGTAGTGTGCCTGTATGGAGTAGTGTTATTTGTAGTACAGTATGATTTTGATAACAGGCCCCGCGGTCACGTGATCGGGACCTTTAAATGCAGAGGGATACCGGCACCTCATAAAGGGGCCTGTATCTCGGGAAGCAGGGGGTCCCCGGACCTGAAACCAACACGGTTCAGCTCCGGAGACCCCCTGCACATCTACACTATGAATAAAAATGTATTTTAAATAATTTTTAATGTGCCGATGTTTGCGCAGAGAGAGCAGCGGATCTCTCTCTGCTGCAAACACATCTCGCCCCCGCCGGCCTATAGTATCATTGATGTGCATATACAGTACTGTATGTGTACAGTACTGTATGTTAGGGGTTATAGGGGTTGTTGTTATACAGTATATATATATACTGCTGCGGCCGAGTTTATTCGAGCATTTGCCTGGTCTCGGCCGCAGCAGTAACCTGGCGCGCCGGAGGGTGCCGGGCGCGCGCCGAAGCCGCGGAGGAGCGCCCTCCGATCGGGGCTTTCTCCCTCCGCTCGCCGGGTCCGCCGGGTCCCCCGGAACCCCCTGCCGCCGTCCCCCACATCGCGGGACACCAGGGCTCCCTCGAGGAGCCCTGGACGCGCATGCAGGGGGCGCAGGCTCCCGATGACGCATGACCGCGCGTCGGTGACGCGCAGCACGCCGAGGGAGTGGGGCTAGCAAGCCGGGACATGTCCCGGCTTGCGGTACTAGCCCTACTCAAATTAAACGTGTCGCCAGTGTATATAAAAACTGCACATCACCGGGATATTCTGAAATTCGCAGAGCTAGCCGAGTTAGAATAAAGTTGGTCGCCACTGTACCTGTCATTTAAGACACCTGAAACAGTTATGTAAGAAAAATGGAATACACCCCATGTCATCTCCTATCTGTATTAGCTGTACATCCAGTACTATTAAAAAGCATCATAATAGTACATATGGCATCCCTTGTTGTCAAGCATATAAATAGGATACAGCGTACAGTATATAAAATGAGATAAAAAATATTTTCCGATAATAATGATACTGAGTTTCCTAAATGCCCGCATAATTAAGGTGGATCATGGACAAGAAAAATGCTTGCAAACGCAAATTTAGGTGGTAGTCTTCAAGATGCAAAGTCCGTCCCGATGATGGTATTCCCAGACAAGTTCTCAGAATGACTCAAGTGTTCTTTGTAGACATAATAACGAGATAGATGCATTCTTGCTTGCTTTCGAATTGAGTGAAGTATATATGTTCAAACGGGTACTCCAGGATCCATCCAAGAGGTGATATTACCCAGGATAATGAGAATAAAACAAGAGGGAGAGAGTGTGTTGAGAGTCCTTATAATACTGTTGTAAAACATACAATTATAGCTTAAACAGATGGTATATATATCAATAAAAACCCTGATGTTAGAAAAATTACAAAATCAGAATTGCTATATGTCAAAATTTGAATAATAGCATCCACAGACACAGTTATTGTGATAAAAAAAAAAAAACAAGGGGAAAACGGTAATTAGAGGTGAAACAGACACATATATGCATATACTAGGTTGTTTCATAAGGGAAGCTAGAGAAACATGGAGAAGCCCAGGTAGTCGTTCAAACCCCGTGGGATCATGGAGTCCATCTGAACGATCCACCTGGTCTCCCTCCTTAATAGGGCCTTCTCCAAGTCTCCACCCCTAACGCCCAACGTGACCATTTCTATTGCAAAGGCCTTTAGCAAAGTGTAGTCTGACTGATGTTTCAAAAGAAAATGTCTGGCTACCGAGCTGATTTTTTAAAACCCTCTAAATCTCTCATTGCATTTTTAATGTTTCTTGTATGCTCAAGAACCCGAAACCTGAACTCGCGTGTCGTCATCCCTATATAGGGGAGGCCACAGGGAGTAAACAATGTATTACTCCCTTAGTTTTGCAACCAAGGAAGTCCTTGATCTTAAAAGTTGCCCACCCCACCACTCTCAGTTGAAGGCTCCGTGCCGAAACGCATATGAGTGGGTGCAGTGGGCAGGATCCCTTAGTCTCTCCCCTCTTGGGACACGTAATTATTTCCTGTTGACACTGCTACTAAATTTGCCTTGTTTACATGCTTTCAGGACTGTGTTTTGTGTGGATATATGCTCAGCATTGTACTTATTGGAACTTGGACCCAGCTTTCATTCTGCTTGTCTCCTGTATAGGACTGTGAGCTTTATATATTGCCATTGAAGTTAATCTCAGTGTTTATTGTTACACTTATCTCACCAGCCCGATACTCCTGGAGAGACTCCATATCATTGCAGGGATTCCAGCTGGGCTCCAGTCCCCCCAAATTTGGGACATTTGTAGGGGATTCAATTCCACAACTCACGAGCCTATTATAGAGTATCACTGTATGTTTTTTTTCCCATTAGGGCACTGTGTCTATTGGCATTTCAGTACAGTTTCTTTGGGGTTATGTACTTGTGCTAGGGATATTTGTCATCAACCCCTGGTTCTCTACAGTGCGCTCATGTGTCATTTTTGGCTTTTAGTTAGCTTATTGTCTAGGATTTACGTACAGGGGATCTATGCCATGTTCTTTAATATTTCTGTGCTATTTTTTATTCCTTTTGTGACATCTAATTAATAAACTTTTTGATATTGCTTATAGTATACCCGAGTGCTACTTTTTGGGCTTCTTTTTCTTTTGCTTCTTTCATATTACTCTCTGCCCTGTAGCACCACTGACGCACTCACTAGTGCAGATATACATATATACATTTATATACATACAGATATACATTTGTACAGTGGCTTCATCATGCAACTATATATATATATATATATCTATATATATATATATATCTATATATATATATATATATATATATATATATATACATACATACATACATACATATATATATATATATATATATATATATATATATATATATATATATATATATATAGTGCAGAATAAATTAGTTCTTCAATATTCGGTGATACCTTTTTTATTGGACTAACAATTTATGTCATAGGACAAGCTTTCGAGAGTTCTCTTCTCTTCTTCAGGTCAAGCAATACTGATATACAAAGGAATCTATGGCTAAAACAGTGTAGAGAGAGGGAGAAAAAAAAAAAAAACAACAGATATTTACTGTAGATAAGGTAGGGTGTTAAGTGTTTGAAGCCAGGGGACAGTGTCAAAGAAAGGTGGGGAAGGGATGCTGGGGGGGGAGAGAGAGAGTGTGGGGGGAGAGAGAGAGAGAGAGTGTGGGGGGAGAGAGAGAGAGCAGGGACAGGGACAGAAGTGGGGACACCCCACTACCATCTCCTGCCCCGCGCGGGGATCGGCAGGAAGTCGGGGTAAGCGGGGACAAGGACAGAAGGGGGGACACCCCACTACCATCTCCTGCCCCACGTGGGGATCGGCGGGATGTCGGGGTAAGCGGGGACAGGGACATAAGGGGGGACACCCCACTAATATCTCCTGCCCCGCATGGGGATCGGGGAGTAAGAGGGCTTGCAGGAGGCAGGGAAGGAGCAGAGGGGCCGCAGCATGCAGAAATTGGAGAGTACTTACTCTCCAATAGATCTCCGGCCAGAAAGAATGGCCGCTCGTTGGGGGCGGGCTAATATAGAGCCTGGCCACGCACCCACAAAGCCTGGGAGCGCGCGCCAATCAGCTGTCAGGTAGGGGGATTTTTTTTTTCAGCGCGAGCAGGGAAATTTCAGCACGAGCAAGGAAATTTAAAAAAACAAACACATGTGCTGCTTGGGCCAATATTTACTCGCCCGGGGGTTAAATCCACACGCCCCGGGCGTGTAAATGTATAGGATTGTCGAACACTGTATATATATATATATATGAACAACAAGAAAAGAAAGCGCCCGATCCTAGTGCAGCATGAAAAAATACAATTTAATAAAAATGAATAAAACCAACAAATGCGAACTCACAAACACAGGATAAATAAAAGCATATAATGAGTATACTCATTCGCCAACCGCCCACGATGTGCCTTGGATGGCGCGCCCTCTCTCTGTCTGGGTTTTCTCAGCTCTTCCGAACCGACATCCAGCAGGGGATACAGGAAACAGCTCACCACAATGTGACCCGGAAGTCCTCCACAATGTTAGTGTATTCCGGATGTGAGGTCTGCAGTCCGTGACCCCGCGATGCAGGGGCTGATCAGAGAAGTCTCTCTGCACTCCCAAAGGCAGTCCGTAATGAGGTGGGCAGTGAGAATGGAGTAAAATTGTATATCACAGTGTGACAGCAGCTGAAAAACGCTCTTCCCTACGCGTTTCTTCACATAAAGTGATTTCATCAGGGGATGATATATTTTTATATTTTTCATATTTTTTCATTTTTATTTTTATTTTCATTTTTGACACACTTAGTGTCATTCTTTCTGTATTTTTCCATTCATCATTTATTTAGTATCATCCAGGAGGGATTCATTAGTGCAGTAGTCATAACTACCAACACATGCCATTTTAATATATTTGTATTGTTCACTGGCATATATTTGTGTTCACAGCAGCTTTTTAAACATTGGCACTCAGCATTTTATTATAACATATTGCATGTATTTTTATTAGTGTGAGTCAATCATCCATATTATTGTTGCATTCACCTTTGCCATTCACCTTTGCTATATCCACTTAATACAATCAATTGGTAATCAGTCTGAGTTTACACCTGAGGAGCGCAGTCTATTCTTTGTTTGATATATATATATATATATATATATATATATATATATATATATATATATATATATATATATATAGTTGCATGATGAAGCCACTGTACAAATGAATGTGTGAAGGGTGGGTATCGGGCCAGGATGGCTTAACCCTTTATTTATCTTTGTGGTTATTATCAGATAAGGTGATTAAGGGGTTAATTGATATCAGAATGTAATTGCAATGTATTGGCTATGTATTTTGTTGGCAACGGAGGACACAGAATTTGCTGTCGAGGGGGATTCATATTGATGAGGTTAGTAGAACTTTATTTATTTTATTATGCTTGTTAATGTGTTTAATAATGGGCAAATAATCTATTATCCCTATCTGGATAATATTTATTTTGCACATTATTGTACTGTATGTGTTGAGGGGGAGGAGGGGATTGTTGTATTTAATGTATAGGACATGTTTATTTTTTTTACATACAGGGTTGGTTCCTTTTGGTCAGCAGAGGTCTCCTCGGGCTTTCCAAGGGTACCAGGCTGGAGGTGTCCACGAGGGATACCTGCGGGGAAGAACCTTTGGCCCGACATCTGCTGTGGTGGCACCCCGGACCTGTAGGGACCACCTGAGGGCCCCCAGACCCCATGGGAACCATCCGAGGCCCCTCAGACACCAGTGGGTCTGACCCAGGGCCCCCCAGACAACCACAGGCCTACCCGTGGAGACCCCATTGTGGCTCACGGTGACACGTGGAGACCACCTGGTGGACCAGGGTGCCTGGCGGGGACCACCCATAGGACTCCAGACCCTGTTTGAAACATTTTTCTGGGTCACTGTGAGGTCTATGGACAACATTCAGGCCCACCAGGTCTCCCGTGGGCCTGGGGTATTAACCCTGTATGTAAAATAATAAATCATGTATTTATGGGGGGGCACAGGGGGAGGGTTATGTATTTAATAAATATAATGATGTTTATTGTGGGGCTGTGAATTGTTTTTATTGTGGGTACTGGGGGTGGGGGAAGGGTGTATTGGCCCCAAAGATATGTGGGTAGGCCTCCCACAGGGTAGTGGGTGAGGGTGGTTAGGTCTCCCGAGTGGTGGGTGAGGGTGGGTTAACCCCTTAATGACTGTAGCAGTTAATGACCGGTAAGGTGATTAACGGGTTAGGGGACATTACATTGGCTATTTTGATTGTTTTGTATGTTTTGCAGCACCGGAGGGACATGGGCAGGATGAAGATGAGGATGAAGATGGCCTTCATCATGGGTGCCTGGAAAAGGTAAGTGTAATATGTATTTACTGTATTTATTTTGATTTATATGTATTTTAAATGGGCAAATGCATTTTTATCCATATGTGGATAATAGTAATTTTGACCATTATTATATTGTATGTGTTAGGGGTTGGGGGGAGAGGGGTTTATTTAGTTAGAAATATTGTTTATTTTTTTGGAGGCACAACATTGGTACTGCAGGCCCGCGGGTACCCCAGGACTCCCGCGGGGACCCCGGGATGGCCACGGGGACCCCCGGACACCCACAGGGACCCCCGCACTCCCGCGAGGACCCCCGCTTAGTGAGCTGGGGACCCCCGGCCCCTGCGGGGTCAGCCGGAGAAACCCGCGGGACCCCCGGCCTCCCTCGGGGACCCCCGCAGGGTCAGCCAGGGACACCCACCGGCCTGTTGTATGGGTGTTGCGCATGCAAAAATGTAAACAAAGAAATTTTTCCAAGTCCAGCTTTTTTATCACCTGCCTTTAGCTGGCGAGCTTTGTTGAACGCAACTTTCGCATACGATAAGTTTGCGTAGATTAGTGAATCCCGGAGAAGGGCAGGATTGAACGAAAACAGGTTATTGTACGAGCAAAGTTGGACTTTGAAAAATTTCCTGAAAAAAGCCTTTTTAAGAACGCAAAGTGCCTGTTTGTGTGGCTCTGTGAATCGCGTTCGGCGGAACATCACGTTCTAAGAGCACTTTTCGTTCTTAAAACGACTTATGTATCACTGCTTAGTGTATTGCCCCCTTAGTCTCCATATTAATTTGCTGATGTAGATAAAGTTTTTGCAAGCCATGTTGCTCTCCCATGGGTGAAAGAGTGCGATAATTTTGCCCCTTCTAACACTCGGCTGATTGAAACCAATGAGCATTGTGAATGTCACAATAACTTTGGCTTCATCCATAGGTTTTGTGCTCCTTTTTTTAACTATTTGTTTATTTGGAGTTTTTAATGGGGTACAAAAAGGAAAACGGGAACAGATAGGGTATACATTACATAGAACGAGCAATATATTATTTATTTTATTTATTTATAAAATATTTTACCAGGAAGTAATACATTGAGAGTTACCTCTCGTTTTCAAGTATGTCCTGGGCACAGAGTAAAACAAAATAATACATGGTTACAAATACAGTTACATAAATGAACAAGGTATACATTATATACAAGACATTGCATGCACAGTTAAAGAAAATATATATTATGAGCGTATGAAACAGTTACAGACCAGATTAAAGTGTGAGACAGCCTTAGATTTGAAAGAACTTAAGCTGGTGGTGGATATGAGAGTCTCTGGTAGGTTGTTCCAATTTTGGGGTGCACGGAAGGAGAAGGAGGAACGTCCGGATACTTTGTTGAGTCTTGGGACCATGAATAGTCTTTTGGAGTCTGATCTCAAGTGATAGGTACTGCATGTGGTAGGGGTTGAGGAGCTTGTTCAGGTAGCTGGGTAGCTTGCCCAGAAAGTGTTTGAGGGTGAGACAGGAAAGGTGAACTTTGCGCCTAGACTCTAGTGATGACCAATCTAGTTCTTTGAGCATTTCGCAGTGATGTGTGTTGTAGTTGCATTGGAGAACAAAACGACAAATTGAATTGTAGAGGGTGTCAAGTTTGCTAAGGTGGGTTTGAGGAGCCGAGCCATATACTATGTCTCCATAGTCAATAATTGGCATTAGCATCTGCTGTGCAATACGCTTTCTGACCAGGAGACTTAGGGAGGATTTGTTCCAGTAAAGTACCCCTAGTTTGGCATAGGTCTTGGTTGTCAGGGTATCAATGTGCATCCCGAATGTTAAGTGGGAGTCAAACCATAAGCCAAGGTATTTAAAACTAGTGACAGGTGTTAGGGTGGTTTTAGCGTTGGTTCTAATCAGGAGTTCAGTCACTGGAAGCTTTACAAATTTAGTCTTGGTCCCAAATACCATTGTTACCGTCTTGTCAGTGTTTAAAAACAGTTTGTTTTGGGAAATCCAGTTTTCGAGTCTCAAAAAGTCAGACTGAAGTATGTGTTGAAGGTCAGAGAGGCTATGGCTGTGTGCATACAGGATTGTGTCATCTCATTATATGTGTATTGAGGCTTCCTTACAAGCTGTGGGAAGATCATTAATGAACACTGAGAAGAGTAGGGGCCCAGAACAGAGCCTTGCGGGACACCACAGGTGATATCCAGGGGGTTGGAGTTAGAGCCTGAGATGGACACATGTTGGGATCTTCCTGATAGGTAGGACTGAAACCAGTTTAAAGCATGTTTCCCTATTCCAGAGCTCTGGAGTTTGTTAAGCAGGATAACATGATCAACTGTGTCAAAAGCCTTTGCAAAATCTAGGAATACTGCACCAGTGAGTTGTCCCCGTTCCATTCCGCACTGGATTTCATTGCAAACTTTTAGCAGGGTAGTTACGGTGGAGTGTTTGGGACGAAACCCAGACTGGAATTGGCTAGGGAAATTTGTCTTGGTGTAGAAATCGCTTAATTGGGAGTGGACACATTTTTCCATATCTTTATATGACATCCAACATATGATAAATCCAACGTTTTCATGTTTTCCGTATCAACGGAACAAAAATTATGCTAATCTAGGCTCCTTTTTTTAAGAATAAATAAACAGTATTAGAGAAGTAACAGACACCCTAATACACAATATTGTGAAGAGATCTTTTAAAAAAAACATAGTGTTGGAACTGCCATTTAAAGCATTCTTTTCCCCACTTTCAACAGATTATGCTTTTGTAATTGCTTTTGAGATTATTAATAGTTTATAAATAATCATAAATAGAAAAATATACACTGTTTAAAATACTTTTGTGTACTTAAGTTTTTTTAAATTATGGTTTCTTTAATCATCTACATATTTTGTTATTAGTGTAGACATTATAGCATTGTATTATATTTGTTCCTTTATGTATCCTCTGCTGTAAGTGTTATGGAAAATAAACAGTTTAGCCTGGCCTTCTCCAACTTTTATGGTTATAAATGTAACTTGAGTATATATTATGTGTGTATAAAAGAATCCCTTAAAATAATTTGATATTGGGGCGTGTCGATGACGTCGACCGAGACGGAAGGGTAAGAGGAGAGCTCCTGAGACCCTAATGCTGCAAACCAATTAAATATAGATTTACCCCGAATTTCCCGACCGCAAAACATATGAAGCAAACCCCAAACCACTAAGGCATGTCCCACAAGTCGAAAACCCAGCCCGGACAGGGGGTAACAAACTATTTTCCTCCGGCGAAACAAAGCTCCGACTCGAGCTCGAAAAAACAAGATGGCGCCTCCCCGCCCGGCGCTCGTGGAGCAAAGTCTCCGGCAACGGAGCGAGACCAGCTGCAGGAAACGCCGCCAACGGAGGAAGGGATAACAAAGGCCTTCTTAGAGGAATTACACAATAAACTCTACCGATCCCTGCAGTCTAACCTGCGCGAGGCGGTGGACGAGCTAAAACAGGACATTCAAGGCCTAAAGAAAAGAACCGTGACATTGGAAGCTAAGTTGGAGGAGGCCCTCAAACATCAAGAGGCAGCGGACATAGAAATCAACCGGCTGGGAGCGGAGGTACGCGCTCTACAGGATGACATCGAGGATCAAGAGAACCGCGACCGCCGCCAAAACCTCAGAATATGGGGGGTGCCGGAAGCGGTTCTCCCAGGCCACCTCAGAGAATACCTCAGAGACTTCTTCACCTCTGTCTGCGAGGACCTTGAGGAAAGAGACCTCGAAATCGACAGGGCCCACCGCGCGCTAGGCCCGCGATCGGACGACCCCAACCGGAGAAGAGACGTGGTCATCCGAATGCATAGATACTCGGCTAAAGAAAAGATAATAAATGCCTGCCGGGAGAAGGACTCGGTCAGATTCAGGGAAGAACCTATACAAGTCTACAGTGACCTGTCAAAGAAAACGATCGACCGTCGCAAAGAGTTGAGGCCATTGACCCTGCTATTAAGAGAAAACGGAATAAAGTGTAAGTGGGGGTTCCCCTTCAGACTGATTATACCCCATAAAGGGAAGTACCTAATTATCCGCTACCCGGAAGACATACCTCAGATGGCGCGAGCTCTGGGACTGACCCCCCTACATCCTGGCCCACGGAAGAACGCGGCCTTCGGAGGCAGGAGACTGAAGATCCCCCGATGAGAGCCTCTGAACGCCTGGCAGAGCAAAGACAAGCAAAGCCAAGATAACTTACCCGAGACGCAGAATCCCAGCTGATCCGGAACAACCAGCAGACAGTAGCAGCCCGTCACGGTAGGACTCCACCCGCGGCAGGAACAAAGACCATCCCAGTCCTTCGTCAGCTCCCCCCAAAGGAAGAACCTCTAAATATACTTACCCAGACCGGCTCCGGGAGATTACGCAAGCGGGACAAGGGAGACAACGACTGACTGCATCACCGGAGCAAGAGTGGAGTCTCGCGAGACTACACCATTCCCCCGTGACAAGGCTTAGATTCTGCTTTCCTCCGACAACGCGGAGGCGGAGATCACCCGCTGGACGGAGCGACCCCCTGATCGGGATGGTGACACTCGGACTGGGTCTATTCAAGGTTTCAGGGGTGAATTGAGGCTGTTGCCTTTCCCCCGAGTTTTGCCCAACCCCCCCCCTGGCCTCCGGTGAAAGGCCAGCTCCAGAAGGGTCTGTAGCATAGAGTCTATAATATGTTTAGATAGGCTATGAGTGCTGTGAGTTAACATAGTTACAAGTTAGTAGTTATATTTTAATAGTTATTTAAAATGAGGTTGTAAAAAAGGGAAAAGGTTTGTCATTTACACCCCCCCCCCCTGCCGGGCGGCCACTTACCCAGACACCATGCCCCCTCCCTCACTCCAGACCTCCCTTCACTAGACCCCCCATCTTACCTACCCCTCTCTCCCCCTTCTTCCCACCTCCCTCCCATCCTCTCCCTCCCCCCCCCAGCTTTCTCTACCCCCGTACCATTCTCTCCCTCCCCCACCCACTGACACTCTCAACGGGCACATCAAGACAGGGGTAAGCATATTGAGAAACACTGTACCTACTGATCTGAGCTACCTGTAGATAAGGCTTGAGAAATGAGGAATAAATAAGGTTGCTTACTCTGTTTAAAACAAATATGTCTAAATGTTCATTCCTAGCCCTTCGTGCCCCCCACCGATACATATATACCCCCCTCCCCTTGTCCCCCCCCCTTTTCCCCCTATACCCTCCCCCCCCTTTCCCCTGTGCCCCCCTGCCTTCTTTCCCCTCCACCCCCCCCTATCTTCTCCCCTATACCCCCCCTCCCCCTGTACCCCCCCCCTTCCTCTATAACCCTCCCCCCCTCCTATACCCTCCCCTCACCCTCCCCACCCCTGTCTTCCCTCCCCTCCTCGCCCCCAGATACCCCCAATACCAGACCAAGACATCTAACGGTCTCAAAGTGATGTGGCCCCACGGAAGGGGGGAGTGCCCCAGTGTTAGGCAATATATATAAAGAATGTACAAAGTTGTGTAAGTTCATATAAGATAAATGGGCTAGAACGTATATCTTTACCCCTCCCTCCCTCCCTTCCCCTTACTTGTCACCCCCCCCCTGTTAACTCCAACGAGTAACCCAAGATATTCAAAGGCCACAAAGAAATTCTGACCAAAGAATGTAGACTGCACATTTATATGAGGCGTTGACTAATGAAAAGGCATAAGACTGGACAAACCAGATAAAACCAAAAAAAAAAAAAAATTTGATATTACGATGTGTTTGTTATAAATAATGTATCCATGAACCTAAATTTCATTGAGTTGTCCATTTGATCCACATTAAATGTAATGAGAAAGATCAGACTCTCCCTTATTTGTGCTCACTGTGTATTATTTATTTAATGCACTTTGACTAGGAATGGTCTGCTGTACCTGTAAACCTCCACAATGCTACAGTATCTATAATGCGTTCTTATTTTTGTATAACTTACTAGAAATCCTTTTCATGTTTCAGTGGTAAATCAACGTATTCAAAGAAATAGATTTGTTTTACCATGTTTATCCCCTGCTGATACATGCCTGGGTCTCTTCAGATGTCTTTTCATTATAATCCAGGCATACACAACAGGGATTCTTAAAGTGCTTTTCTATAGAACTTGATTAAATAGACTAGTGCTCTTGTCTTCTCTATAAATGGTTGGTCTTTTACTCATTATTTATGTAATCTAAATTAAATAAACTGAAGTCTGACAGCTTTATTACCAGCTAAGGCGAATGCATTGAAGCAACTCCTGGGAAACTAAGTGATCAATGAAAAGATCTCCATCTTTTTATGTTCTTTGACTAAACTAATATGTAGCATTCCCTTTGGAAATGTAGATGCATCACATATTTATTACAGATGTACAGTAATTGACAATAGTTAGTGTAGAAATGTATTTTACCTGTTTTTGCCAATATAAAGATGAAGCAGGACTTAATATCTCCAGAACCGAGGCCAATCTGCTTTACCATGAACGCTAGTGCCCCGGCACTGGAGTATTATCGCTGTGCGGGGTCCAATCCGAGAGCATGTTCCCACTACAGTGATGTTGCAGCAGTACTAGCTCTAGAGCAGCAGGGTTTTTTTTACTTTTCAGCTGTGGCTCTGGAGACATTAACTCTTGCTACATCTGTATATGCAATACTAGTTAAATAAAAACAATGAATATTATGTAGATAACCAATAGTTAGTCTACACACCTTTGTTGTCTTTGCTAAGGTAATATGTGCCCCAACACTGGAGAAAACGAAAAGCACACCCAGAGACACATGAAATATAACCTAGATTTGGTAACTTTAATTTAAGTAAAGTAATACATAAAGTATGGGATTAAAAATAAAGAAATATTATTTTGTGAACATTTTTTCTATATAGTCATAGAATATTCTGAACTCTCTTACACACAGTAAATAGGCTTGCCAACCTACTCGCTGTATATAATTTAAATAAATCAATGATCCCTTCTATAGTGGCTGTGAACCACTTCAATCCCTTCAACCATTTTTTAAGTACCATTGACTTATACACTTCTACTCGAACCATTTAAATACTTGTTTATACTTGTTTATACAAAACATTCTCTATCACTTTATAGACATTACCTACAGTATCACATTGTCTTCAATCCCAATTGCTGTAATACCATGTGTTATAGCCATGTGGTTTTAAGGATGTGACATAGCTCCCTTGAAAATATCATCACATCCTTAAAAAAAAAAAAAGAGCCGGGCTTCTAATCAGATTGGAGCTGTACCATTAAACCTGAAAATGTGATGTCATCTTTCTAATGTCTTATGGACCGCGTTACCTGATGATAGAAGAGTAGAACCTAGAATTTAATTATATGACAATATCATAAACAGCGTTAGAGGAAGAATTTAAACCAGTCACAAATTGTGGGAACATAACTGCTACTAAACAGGAAAAAGAAGAGGCAATAGCAGATTTTGGAGATGGATTAAGAAAGATATTTTGTCAATACAGTGGAACAGAGAACCCTAAGAAGAAAGGTGGGAGTGCATTGGTACAATATTTTTTATAGGGCTTATTGCCCGAGGTATCACAAGCTGTAAAAATGGTGGGCATAGGATTGGAACAAAAGACTTTCACAGAGGTAACAGCAATTGCAGAACATTGTTATAAACAAAGAGAAGAGAAAGTGAAAAAGAAGGATGTGGCATTAATCGAGGCACAAACTGTTTATTATATCAATAATCAATCTAAGGGCAGCAGAGATCTAATTATAATAGACAAGGAAGATATAATAATTCAAGATGGAGAGGAGATATAAATTGGGACCAAGCTCCAAATACTGTAATAATGACCCAAAGGCATGTTACAATTGCAGAAAAACCGGACATGTTGCCACATAATGCAGTGCTAACAGAAATTAAAATGACCAGTCAGATCACGGGTTTAACCCAAACTATACTAATCAACAATGACTGACAGGTTATCCTTGTAAAGCCCTGGTAGGTTTGGGCTATTATTCTGTCCTCCTCCTGTGTAGTAATACCTGGTAATGGCAGGTTTGCCAGGAGTAATTATGGGTTTTCCCCACTTCATGCAGTGCAGTGAGTCAGTGAAGGCAGTGTCATCAGGCCCTGTGTCCAATTAGAACTGTTTACCTTGTCTGGATCATGCTGCAGCAGGAATCCTGGCGGTGAGTCACAATAACGTTTTCAGGGTAGGCATTTGCCCAGAGCAATGGGCTTTGATATATATGAGAATCTCACTTGATTCCCGGATACATCTTATGGGGTATCCTGTAGCTTTGGAACCCCGATAAATAGCCAAATTCTGTAAAGACTTTCTCTGGCAAACCCACCAAACTTACTGCCTAGAAATCTCCTGGTCCAAGCACACCGAGAAAGGCAAAACACACAAAAATCTTTAATGTTGCATAATTTGCACACAGTCACAGCAATGCATTTCTGACATCTAGGTCAAAGAGCTGAAACTCCTGGACCTCAACACACAGGTCAGGGGTAACCCAGTGAGCTTAACCGTTGTTAGTGAGCCTGGCTACCTCTTCACTGTCACACAATCACAATACAATATCACAGTACAATGCCCAGCACAGTATCCAACACCTTGGTGTGGTTTCCCCAAATTACTGAGGGTGCCCTAGGAACCTAAACACCCATGGTCCTTAGAACAGTCCCACCAAAAGTGTGAGGTAGCACTAACCCCTGTGTAAATCGTTGGTGCACCAATCGTTGGCTGCAGAATCCTGATGAGGATGCCCTTTATTTTGGCTGTGATTAGTTGAACTGTATTTATTTACTTTATTTATGCAGGCTAATGTTGTGTTTAATAATGGACAAATAATCTATTATCCATATCTGGATAATAGTTATTTTGCCCATTATTTTACTGTATGTGTTTTGGTTGGGGGCTGTATTTATTGAAATGTAGGCCATGTTTTTTAAATACAGGATTGGTACTGTAAGGTTAAAAATTGTATCTGTCAGCTTTGTTCCCTTCAGGGACTGAAATGGTTAAAGCAATATGTGCCAGCTTTATTCTTCTCAGGGACCAAAATGGTTAAATATTTTAGCTTTGTTAAGTTTTAGACTAGCTGTCTCGGTATGTCTCCTACACGGGAAGTAAGTCTACCGAGCCTTAAGTGACACCATTAATAGCTGTTGACCCTTATTCCTGTTCCCAGCAGTAAAATGTTTAGTTTCCCAGGGAAGGCATTTCCAGTTGGAATATGTAATTTTAGATGTGTAATCTATAAGTGGGAACTCAGTTTGTAACAACAGGTGTATAGAACTGATAATGTTTTTTTCTTCTTGCTTTTCTGTATATAATACCGCTCCGTCCAATTATTAAACAGATGTGAGAAACCAGCAACGTGTTTGTTTCTGAGTGCTTGCCTCTCCAGGCTCGTACTGTCATATCTTAGACCAAAAGAATATAGCGGTGCCGTGATGAAAGCTCCCCGGTAGAGTCGAGTTTGGTGTGTAAGGTTGCCTGCCCTAGGTCTGATCGGGTGGATTGGACCTAACAATATGGTGTCAGAAGTGAGAATTCGCACAGGAAAGGGTGAGTAAAGATTATTTTTATTGTTTCTCACCTTTCCTTTGCGAATCTAAAGAATCTAAATTTTATAGGGCAGAAGAATCAAGGGATTAAGTCCCTGATATATATAACAAAGGGTCGGAGTCCCTATTGTTTAATTGAAACGGGCTGTATATGGTGTCTCGGATATGATGGTAATTTAGGTTAAGATAAGATAAGGTTAAGATGAAATAAGAATTTTAAATTCACTTTTTTTTGTTGATTTTATTGTAATTGTTTATGGGATTATAAGTATATGAGGAAATGTACTGTAGTGTGTGTTAAAATTGCCATTATGGATGGAAAGCATTGAAAACTGAAATTTTTACTACTTTTAAAATGTATATCTATACCCTGCCCCTATGGTATCGGGACAATTATTACCTCCATATATTGCCACCATTTACACCAGTGTCCCTGTTTTCAAACCCCCTGAGCCCCCTAGACCACCCCCTGTTGAAATGCCTTTTATGCAGAGAGGGGGAGGAGATGGACTCTAGGCAGAATTAACCTCTGTCAGGGACTGTTTACGAGACAGGGAACAGTCCAGGGGATGAATACAGTATGGCACAGGGATATACAGGTCCCTCAATTAACACTCAGACACAGCAAAAAAGCTAGGAAAATAAAATATTTTTCTTTTGACAATCTGTCCCCCTCAAGTTAGGCAAAAGGTTATGTTGAAGAAAAGGAGGGTGTCGGGGAAGTAAGATAACTCCAAATTATATTAATTACAAGGAAAATGAAGGGACTGTATCTAAATATGTAAAAGTCAGCTTTATCCCTCTCGCAGTTGCCTGCATGTATAAGCAGAACTAGCCCCCAACTTTTTTTTCTTTTCAGTGATTGTTACACAGGAAAGGCATAGGAATGTTGATTGAAGGAAGAATGGTAAAAGAATGTTGTAGACGGAGATCGTGAAAAAAAAAAGAGACAAGAATTAGAAAGTTGAAACAATAAGATTTTGTTTTATATGATAAGTTTCAGAGATGGTTTTCTTTTTGTTAAAATGTTATTAGTAAGTGTTAGAAAGTCAGCAGAGCTCTTAGGAGAGATAAAGACAGAAAATATAATTTTTCCAATCTAATTTTAAGACATGCAAACCCAAATTATTTGTGCCACATTAACCGAGTATGAGTGTATAT